>NC_079193.1:345810826-345993326 GCF_029499605.1 Hyla sarda | reverse complement strand
ATATATATATATATATATATTTATAGTCATATGTACAGACAATGCACAGAACACTGTACATGTGACTAGACCAGTGGTCTCCAAACTGTGGCCATCCAGATGGCTGTCCAGGCATGCTGGGTGTTTTGCAACATCTGGAGGGCCACAGTTTGGAGACCACTGGACAAGACCCTTAGGGTCAGTTCACACGTCATTTTTTGCAGCAGAAGTAAATGGGCAGCAAAATAAGGATGTGTTAACTGACCCTAAAAGGAACCTGGGAGTGGGGAGCTGCCAAGTAGAATCTGCTCTTAGGCTATGTTCACACAATGGAATTTCCGTGCGGAATCCCGCACAGAGATTCCGTAGCTTCAGAGTCCCATTGATATCAATGGATTTCTGCTGCACTGTGCTTACATCAGAATTTCCGCAGCAGATGTTCCTGCTGCGGATTTTCCCATTCTGGAGTCCAAAGAAAGAATAGACGTGTGTATTCTTTCTGTGGAGTCTTAGCCCTGGCATGTTCTGCTGTCAGGTGAACGTCTGCACAACATTCGCCCGTGTGAACATAGCCCTAATTTGCCAGACATGATCAGCTGCTACAGGAAATATGCGCAGAAGCTTCTCCAAGCAACAACCCTTTCTCTAAGGCAGTGTTTTCCAAGCAGGGTCCCTCCAGCTGGTGCAAAACTACAACTCCCAGCATGCTGGAAGTTGTAGATTTGCAACAGCTGGAAGCACCATGCTTGAAAAAAACACTGCTCTAAAGCTTGCTGGGCTGGTGAGACTCCTGAGGCCAATCTGTTATGATGGGTAAATATAAGCTGTTGAATGATAAAATCTGCAAATGTTACCTAGACCGATCACGCATCACATGTCACACTCCAGGCTTATCCAGAGCTGCATTAAGGATTCTGCTGGAATATGTCAACACCAGGACTGACAGCTCAGCAGGGGTCCTATAATGTCATGTCCTTGTGCACTACATGAGATACATTAGAAGATGTTCTTTCCTATAGCAGATGAATGTGCCCTCTAAACACTGCATCTCCCACAATGCACCACAGAGGATCATGCTCCTATCAGGCACTAAATCCCAAGGAGGCTGCAGTAAGGCAATCTGAGGGAAACCATACCGAACGCAGATTTGGATGTGACCGGAGGAGGACATACAACATAAAGCAGTATTTTCCATCCAAGGTGCCTCCAGCTGTTGCAAAACTACAACATACCCGGACAGCAACTAATGTAACGTGTCAGCAGAATCCTTAACTCTGAGACACATGAGGGACAGCGAGATTCTAGGCATAGTTTACCCAAAACAGATGGAAGCTGTCCAAAAAGTCACCACCTTTATTTCAGGAAACACCCAATGACCCAGATATATCTATATAATGATGCCTGTAAACAAGTCAATCATTTGCATATTTAATTATATTCCAATATATAAAAAAAAGAATAAATAAATAATTTATATAATTATGTATATCACACACACACAAACTCAGAAACATGAGCAGGTGTCTGTATAAACTATAATATATAAATTATATATAATAAATAAATATATACACACACACACACACACACACACACACACACACATATACATACACACATACGTGTGTGTGTGTGTGTGTGTGTATCTATTATATACACGTTGAACTAATCCGGCGGGCACTAGGACCACTCAGAAATGCACTGTCTCAGACCACAACGCATTTCCTAGTGGAACCCGACAAAGATAAGACAAGTCTATTCTTTCTGCGGACACCGGAATAGGGATTTCTGCGGCAGATGTTTCTGCAGAAATTCTGCCATGTGCACAGTGCAGCAGAATCCCATTGAAATTGTTAGGACTTTGCTACTGTAAAATGTCCGTGCAGAAGATTCATGCTGTGTGAACATACCCTTACACTGACAACCACTGACTTGAATGTTCCCTGTGGTGTTGCTGCAGGGAAATGAAACACTTAGGGTCCCATAGAAGTCTAGGGGCTTTAATTTGTGGCAGAATTCCACAATCAGATATTCCGCTGTATGAATAGACCCTTACTGACAGGTTAATCCCCAAAGATTACAGGGGATGGGACCCTTTCTGATCATTTTATTAACCCCTTCCCTACCCATGACGTACATGTATGTCATGGGTCGGGAAGGGGTTAATAAACCGGGAAATGTCAGCTGCCGGTCATTAGGGGGACCCGACCCGCGGACATGATAGGGGCCCGCGGGTCGGGTCCTCGTAATGACCGGCAGCTGACATCTCCCGGTAATGACTGACATCTGAGATTGCTCAATACAGATCATGGCATTTAAACATTAAATGCCACTATTCCCTGGTGTCTAGTGATCCCACAGCCGTGATGTAATCGTGGGGGGCTATGGGTTTCTAGGGAAGCCCGAGGCCTTACTGTGTCCTCGGCATCTTCCCTGGCTCTGAGATTGCTTAGGGCTCCCTTAGGCAGCCCTTAGCAATCAAGCACAGATTTCATAGATCAATGTAATGCAATAGCATTATATTGACCTGTGTAAGCCATCTGATGATGGCTTATGATAGGCCCCTGGGGTGGCGGCAAAAAGTGTGTAAATGTAAAAAAAAAAAATTCTAATAAAAAATCTACTCCACCTCCATTACCCCCCTTTTTTTTATAAAACACTGTACAAAAAAAAATTTGGCATTGCCACGTGCGTAATTGTCCAAACTATTAAATTATGTTTCTGATCCTGCACGATGAACGGAGTAAATTTTTTTAAAAATTCCAAACGCCAAAATTGCTGATTTTTGGTTACATTGCATCCTCCAAAAAATGTAATAAGAAGTGATCAAAAAGCCAGAACTAAGTGGTACCATTAAAAACTACAGCTCATGGCGCAAAAAAAAATTGAAAACAAACAAACAGCTCCGTAGTGGAAGAATAAAAAAGTTATAGGGTGAGAATTTTTATTTTTTATTTTTTTTTTTAACCATACAACAAAACTAAAATTATTCAAGTCATACTGACCCATACAATTAAGATGGAATGTCAAATTAACCATATTTTTTAAGTTTGTGCAACTCCATATTTTTCTTCAAATTTGCCCTACACATTAAAAAATGTTCAGGCTCTGTAATACATTGTATGATAAAAAAAAAAAAAAAAATTATATCAATGAAAAGTACAACTCGTCGCCACGCAGAAAATAAGCCCTAATACAACTTTGTCAGTAGAAAAAAAAAAAAAAAAGTTATGGGTCTTAGAAGGTAGGGAGGAAAAAAATGTGAGCCAGAAAATAAAATTAGCTGGGTCATGAAAGGGTTAAAAGGGGTTATTCAGGAATAGAAAAACAGGCCTAATTTCTTCCAAAAATGGCACCACCCCTGTCTTTAGGTTGTGTGTTTTATTACAACCTGGCTCCATTCAAGTCAATGGAAATGAGCTGCAATACTACACGAATCTGAGGACAAGAGTGGCACTAATTTTTTTATTTATTTTTTGTAGAAATTTGCTGTTTTTTTCTAATCCTAAACAACCCCTTTAATCCCAATAAGCAGACATTTTCCAAGGTTGGGTAAACCTTATGTATTCCCAATTATTGTACATTATACAAGAGTAATGACATTCATCATGAATTACTACCTTAGAACTTCTTCCGCCTGCCAGGAAGCATCTTCTTCCTCCTCCCATGCATTTGAGTTTTCTTGCCAGGTTTCTAAATCGCCCAATTCTGCCTAGAAATGCATAGGAACGTTAAACAAATCTTTGGATCACACTCGTACAGAGCTCAGGGTTTCAGACTTATCCCCTTAATGATATATGGCTATCATTTTTACGGCAGCCATTTTGGCGGCAACTTATGACGAGCACAAGTTTTGTTTTTTCAAGTGAAAAGCGGCGCTTCACAATATTTAGATTATATTGCTGTATCCAGATGACTGAGCTGCTAGGAAAAACCTCAGACATGAAAACATCAGATCCCAGTAATAGTGGCAACATCCAATGTAACAGAGGGAGGGGGCTCCTTCTCCAGCCTATTAGCACACTGCAACACGATCAAGGGGGACCGATGGATGTTTCCCTCGTCTGCAATGAGCATAAAAGGTGCAAATACAGTGAAGGAGTTTAAAAGGAGATGTCCGGTGTGGACATCTACTTTAAACATGCATTTAAACATGCCTCCCCCATCCCCGGTTGTATAATTACCTGTTGCCGGGGTCGGGTCTGCGCTGCTTCAGGCCTCCGGTGTGCGTCCCCTGCGTCGTTGCTATGCGCTGCGAGACGCAATGACGTCACTCGTCATTGCGCCGCGCCGTGCATAGCAACGACGCAGGGGACGCACACCGGAGGCCTGAAGCAACGCGGACCCAACCCCGGCAACAGGTAATTATACAACCGGGGATGGGGGAGGCAACGGGGCAGCGGCGCCGGCAATGGGTGCCGCTACCCCTTCTCTCCCGCTGGCTATCGGCACCGCTGCCCCATTGCCGGCGCTGCTTCTCTCCCCCTGGCTATCGGCACCGGCAATGGGGCACCGGCACCGATAGTCAGGGGGAGAGAACGGGCAGCGGCGCAGATAGCCAAGTGGAAGAGAAGCGGCAGCAGCAGGGCTCTAGACCCCAGGAAAGGCAGGGGGAGAGAAGCGGGCAGCGACGGCATCTCTCCCCCTGCCTTTCCTGGGGGCTTCTGCGGGGTCAGAAACAGTGTATCGGGGTATATGCATGCACACACACGCACCCTCATTTTACCAAGTATATTTGGGTAAAAAACTTTTTTACCCAAATATCCTTGGTAAAATGAGGGTGCGTGTTATAGGCCGGTGCGTGGTATACCCTGAGTAAAAATGGGTGGACACAGGAAGAGGGGTAAAAAAAAATAAAAATAAAAAACAGACAAACGCTAAATATAAAAATAAATAGTTTTTACAAAAAGTAAAAAATGCAGTGGCAGATTTTCCTAGCATTTTTTTGGGGCCAAAAAAACGTTAGCAAAAAACCTAGGGGAAACCTAGCTTTACACTTTTGTGGTGCCAGCAAAGCTACACAACAGAAAATGTGAGCCAGGCCTCGGACCAGTGTTTCCCAACCAGGATGCCACCAGCTGTTGTAAAACAGTCTTTGGCTGTCCGGGCATGCTGGGAGTTGTAGTTCTGCAACAGCTGGGGGCACACTGGTTGGAAAACACTGCCTCAGACATTGCCAGAAACACTAGGGAATAGTAGTCTGATGTATAACTATGTAATACCAATCTTCTCATCAAATACTCACAGACTGAACAAAAGAAATATCCTGTGTAGCTGCCAGTCTGCTGGAAAATCCTAGGCTCCCATCTGGGACTGTATAATTGATTGGCTCTCTCTTCTTAACAATGATCTGGAAACAAAAGCACAGCAGAGAAAAGATCAAAAACTGCAGCTTTGCGGAAAGCGATGAAAGACAGAACGTAGCAAAAGTGTCCATTATTTCTGCGCACACAGCCGTCCGATACACGTTTACAGTGATCCAAGTCATTACTAAGTATACAGTGCCATCTGCTGGCAAAATAAAGAAACTGCACAATATAGACAGCCCACCTCTACCCTGGAGTTGGCAAAAGATTTCTCTTTTCCTGTGTGTGGTACTGCCACCCAGTTCCACTGAAATTAATAGAGCAGCATTAAACCAGACAGTTTTTTTGGGAAGAAAGCTATGTTTTCCCAAGTCTGGATACCCCCTTAACCCCCTAAGGGTATGTTCACATGGCCAAATTCCAGAGAGGAAAAATTCAGTTCAGAAAGTCTGTTACAGCAGAGTCCCATTATTTTCAATGGGAATCTGCTGCACCGTAAATATGGCAGAATGTTTCCGCCGCGGAAAGTCTGATTCCGCTCAGTTTTTGTCGAAAGAGTGAACACCTCTTTTTGGACACTCTTCCACTCATTCCATCCGAACGGTTCTAGCGTGGGTGGAAAAAGGAGTTTTTTTTGTACTCACAGTAAAATAATTCTTGTAGCCTTCATTGGAGGACACCTTACTGATGGGTATATGCTCTCCACTAGGAGGCGCATCCCCCCTCCATGTAGATGGACTAGGACGCCAAGGTAAGGGACCGTCTTTTGCAGAGACTGAACCTACAGTCCATACAGAGACAAGAAAAAGGTCGACTAGGAAGCCAGCTGGGCCAGAACCATCCCAGAAGGAAGTAGGAAATCAACCCCAAGGAACACAGAACAAGACAGAGGGCTAGGAAAAAGGGCACAAGAGAACCCCATCCAGAGTTGATGGAAATATACCAGGGAGAGCAGTGTACCCCTGAGCAGAATGTGAACACAGGAGGTGGAGACCAGAAAAACACTGGAAAAAAAGACAGAAGCCTGCTTTAGAGAGGTCTGGAGCATAAGAGCGATGAGCTGAACATCTGGAGACCCAAAACCCCTGTCCCAGGGGCCTGCCGCAAGCACCCAGAAGGCGAAATTAGCTCAACTGGTGTAATCCGGATGACCCGAACGCCCCCCATCTCAGGAGTACATAGACCCCGAATGAGGAGACAGAAAGCAATAACAGCCAAAAAAGGAACAGAAGGCCCTGAAAAAGGGGCATCCCGGAACGCCAGAGCGACAGACATGGAAACTGGAGGTTCGCGAGTGACCTGGAAAAACAAACACCTGAAGGGTAAGGAAACCCAACGGCCGCCAAATACTCCAGGTGACAAACCTCCACGTCGAGACAAGAAGAAGTGCGGTACAGAAAGACCGCCCCACAAATTTAATCGCGGAGAAGTCTGGGCAGGATCGCTACCCATTCTCGAGACCTCAACCATCACTAAGGCCCAAAGAACCAGGAGGGTCAACCCAAAAGAGAAGGCCCGCCACAGCAGTGCCCATTCCAAGGTGACTAACCAGAGTTGGACCCCAGAGGTTTGATAAAGACCAGAGCATTCTGAAGCAAAGTCCCATCAGGACAGAAACAGGGAAAAAACAGAAGGGAACCCAGCAGAGGCTCCTAGGTACAGGGCACAGGAAGGTCACTCTAGAAGACTGTGGTGTCCGTGTCGCACAACCGACACTGTCAAGTGTCCAACACAGCAACCAACAGCGTTGAGAGGAACACATTAGGGTGAAACCCTGGACCAGATGGGTGCCAACTGAGCCATCCTAGACGTGTCTAAGGTAACAGAGCAGACACCTGAGCCACCCTGCACAAGAAACCAGGAAAATACCTGAAAGCAGAGGGGGGGCTGAACAGACTGTCACCCTGACAGGCCCCCTGCCAGAACAGGGGGGCTCAACCGTTGCAGGTCTTTAGAACAAGATCACAGGAAGGCCCGAGGCACACCACACCGAACAGAAGGGAGGGTGGGCTCTACACGTGCAGAGGATCTTGGCATACGTAGGGACACAGACAATTACTTCACGATAGTAGTGGGGTACCAAACTGCAGACACGAAGGAAACAGACATCCAAAAGTCCGGCAGACTGACAGACTCCGCACCCAATGGTGTGTCACAACCATGCACCTAGCAGACCAATGTGGCACTCTTAGAAATAGGGGAACAGAGTGCAGCTGTAGCCATAAAAAGCCATGGAACCTGCAGGAGACGCCCAAACCCCAGCGCCTAAAAGGTGCCACACACCAGGACTGCTGTCGCAGATGCAAGAAATGCAGGATGCATGTGGGGCAGGAAACATGCAGACACAGAAGAGGTCCCATGAACACACAAGCACACTTTGTGGAACCTTTACATGGAAGGAGTCACCGGACTGTAGCGGGAGCGGCAGGAATGGGGGAGGTGAAATGGTGGATTAGAAAGCCCTTGGAAAAGGGACAGGCGGCAGAGAAAACCATGCAGACCACTGTCTGGCTTACTGGTATGGGTCCATGTAGACAACAGGGCACTCCAGCAGTCACCTTGCACTAGTAGTGGGGTACCCAAATCCAGCCGTGGATGCGGCAGTTGTGAGATGAGTGACAGGCGACACTACTGTCTGGCCTAATGAGAGCAGGTCAATCCATGGCCACGCAGGGACACTTCCACAGAGACCTCGCATTGGACGTGGGGATCCGGGACAGCAGCCGCGGATGTGGCAGCCTGTGGAGGAGGGAATAATGTATGTACACGTCAAGAACACCTGCGGACATGGCAAACATGTTATTACAACCGGTGGTAGAGGAAAAACAGTCCTGACTGTAACCCCGGTATCTTTCAAGGGATCGTGAAATCCCTGACAATGACCCGCCATAGCGACTCACATGTCTCTGACAGAGTGAGTACCCTGGCGAGAGCAGGTGTGCAAGAGGCATACCTCAATTGACTCAATGCAATGTGTCATATCAGGTCCCGTACAGGGTGATGCAGACAAGAGAGGCCCCCGTACACAGTCCCAGAAAAAAAAAGCTTAGCAAATATTTTTGGTGCACTGTACCCGAAGATCCTGCCATATCGGGTCAATTCATGGGGCGAAGCAAGCTTCGAAATAGACCCCCGTTCTCAAAAACCCATTTAAAATATGGTCCCCAGATAGGGGACGTATCAGAGATTAAATTTATAACAACAGATACTACACTTGATCTTAGCCAAAAGGCAGAGAAGCGATAGATAGTAAAGGTTAAAGGGATACTCATGAGATTTTTATTTTTATTTTTTAAATCAACTGGTGCCAGAAAGTTAAACAGATTTGTAAATTACTTCTACTAAAAAATCTTAATCCTTCCAGTACTTTTTACAGGCTATATACTACAGAGGAAATGCTTTACTTTTGAAATTTCTCTGATGTCATGACCACAGTGCTCTCTGCTGACCTCTGCTGTCCATTTTAGGAACTGTCCTGAGCAGCATATCTTTGCTATGGGGATTTTCTCCTGCTCTGTACAGTTCCTAAAATGGATAGCAGAGGTCAGCAGAGAGCACTGTGGTCATGACATCAGTGAAATCTAAGTAAAGAATTTCCTCTGTAGTATACAGCTCCTAAAAAGTACTGGAAGGATTAAGATTTTTTAATAAAAGTAATTTACAAAACTGTTTAACTTTCTGGCACCAGTTGATTTAAAAAAATTAAATAAAAAAAATCTCGGGAGTATCCCTTTAACCTTTACTATCTATCGCTTCTCTGCCTTTTGGCTAAGATCAAGTGTAGTATCTGTTCTTATAAATTTAATCTCTTAATCTTAATCTCTTAGCTTTTGGCTAAGATACACTTGAGGTTAGCCAAAAGGCAGAGAAGCGATAGATAGTAAAAGTTAAAGGGGTACTCCCGTGGAAATTGTTTTATTTTTTTTTTTAATTAACTGGTGCGAGAAAGTTAAACAGATTTGTAAATTATCCACAATATGTAGAAACATAAATGAATGTCCGGCACAGCACTAGCAAGCAACAGGGTATGTGATGGTGTAGTTGGATCCGTGCGTCAGGAATGCAATGAGATCACTGGAGGTGCATGACGGTGTGCAGGTAAGGAAAGGCACAAATCGCTATACAGTACAATGAAAGCAGTAGAAGAGAACCGCACTCCCCCGTCAATCGTGCACCGATGCTTTATTGCAAAAGAACCATGGACATGAACACAATACAGCAGGATACCGGCAGGAACGCCAGGACACACAAACACGTGTAGTTACAGCTGTTTCACGGGACTCAGCCCGCTTCGTCAGACTCCCTTCGTATGACTAAGCGGGCTGAGTCCCGTGAAACAGCTGTAACTACACGTGTGTGTCCTGGCGTTCCTAACTGTATCCTGCTGTATTGTGTTCATGCCCATGGTTCTTTTGCAATAAAGCATCGGTGCACGATTGATGGGTGAGTGCGGTTCTCTTCTACTGCAGATTTGTAAATTCCTTCTATTAAAAAAAAATCTTAATCCTTCCAGTACTTTTTAGGGGCTATATACTACAGAGGAAATTCTTTACTTTTTAGATTTTACTGATATCATGAGCACAGTGCTCTCTGCTGTCCATTTTAGAAACTGTACAGAGCAGGAGAAAATCCCCATAGCAAAGATATGCTGCTCAGGACAGTTCCTAAAATGGATAGCAGAGGTCAGCAGAGAGCACTGTGGTCATGACATCAGAGAAATTTCAAAAGTAAAGCATTTCCTCTGCAGTATATAGCCCTTAAAAAGTACTTGAAGGATTAAGATTTTTTAGTAGAAGTAATTTACAAATCTGTTTAACTTTCTGGCACCAGTTGATTTAAAAAAAAAAAAAAAATTTTCCACGGGAGTACCCCTTTGACCCGTACAGGACCTAGGACGTATGGATACGCCTTCTGTACCTGGATCTTAAGGACCCGTGGGAATTTCGGTCCCCGCCGGGAGGGGACCGGACTGGGGTGACTGCTGATATCGATCAGCAGGCACCCCGTGCAAATGCCATGGGGGGGGGGGGGGGGGGGGGTCATACGATCACCGCCCATCCCCCACCCCCCCCCTGTCGGCGATCAGCGCAAATCGCAAGTGAATTCACACTTGCGATTTGTGCCGATGGCGGGTCATACGGGTCTATGGTGACCCGGAATATAAGGGGGAATCACGGTTGTCCATGACACCCACGATCCCCCTGAAAGGATAGGAGTGAGGTGGCAGGGGTGCCACCCCTCCTATCCCTGCTATTCGTGACCACCAATAGCAGATCAGGGGCGGAGGGGGGGTTACTTTCGTTTTCCCCGTTCTGCCCGCCCACAATAGGCCGGGAAGAACGGGGAACCGACGGGGAACGAACGCCGAAGATCCACTTACCCGTGGGTGGAGGCTGCAGTGAAAGGTGTGGGCAACAATGTCGTGTGGCAGAAGAGGAAGGCTCCCTGGATCCAACGGAAGCCGGTAAGTTGCCTAGCAGCATCTAGAGGGCTACAGTCTGAGACCACTATAGTGGTCTCTAGACTGAAGCCCTCCAGATGTTGCGAAACTACAACTCCCAGCATGCCCAGACAGCTGTTTGGGCATGCTGGGATTTGCAGTTTTGTAACAGCTGGAGGTCTACAGTTTAGAGACCACTGCACAGTGATCTCTACACTGCCCTCCAGATGTTTCAAAACTACAACTCCTAGCATGCCCACACAGCAGTTTGCTGTCTGTGCATGCTGGGATTTTTAGTTTTGCAACATCTGTAGGTCCACAGTTTGGAGCTCACAGTGCAGTGGTCTCTAACTATGGCCCTCCAGATGTTGCAAAACTGCAAATCCCAGCATGCCGAAACAGCTGTCTCGGCATGCTGGGAGTTTTAGTTGCATACCTCTAGCTGTTGCATAACTACATCTCCCAGCATGCCCTTTGGTGATCAGTACATGCTGGGAGTTGTAGTTTTGCAACAGCTATAGGCACACTGGTTGGAAAATACTGAGTTAGGTAACAGAACCTAACTGAAGGTTTTCCAACCAGTGTGCCTCCAGCTTTTGCAAAACTACAACTCCCAGCATGCACGGTCTGTCAGTACATGCTGGGAGTTGTAGTTTTGAAACAGCTGGAGGTTTGACCCCCATGTGAACGTACAGGGTACATTCACACGGGCAGGTTTACAGTAAGTTTCCTGCTTCAAGTATGAGCTGCGGCAAATTTTTCGCCGCAGCACAAATTTCTAGCGGGAAGCTCACTGTAAACCTGCACCAGAGCGAATGTACCCTAAAAACACTACACAAGACACATAATAAAGGGTTAAACACTACATAAACACCCCCTTACACTGCCCCCCCCCCCCCCCAATAAAAATGAAAAATGTATTGTACAGCAGTGTTTCTAAAATGGAGCCTCCAGCTGTTGCAAAACAACAACTCCCAGCTTTTCCGGAGAGCCACTGACAGTCCGGGCATGCTGGGAGTTTAGGAATCACTGGTGTAGAATACCCCTATGTCCACCCCTATGCAATCCCTAATTTAGTCCTCAAATGCGCATGGCGCTCTCGCACTTCAGAGCCCTGTCGTATTTCAAGGAAACAGTTTAGGGCCACATATGGGGTATCGCCGTACTTGGGAGAAATTGCACTACAAATTTTTGGGGGGGCTTTTTCTCCTTTTACCCCTTATGAAAAGGAAAAGTTGGGGGCTACACCAGCCTGTTAAAAAAAAATATATATATATATTTACACTAACACTGACATACTGGTGTTGCCCCATACTTTTTATTTTCACAAGTGTTAAAAGGAAAAAAGGACCCCCAAAATTTGTAACGCAATTTCTCTTGAGTATGGAAATACCCCATATGTGGGCGTAAAATGCTCTGCGGACGCATAACAAGGCTCAGGAGTGAGAGCGCACTATGTACATTTGAGGCCTAAATTGGCGATTTGCACAGGGGTGGCTGATTTTACAGCGATTCTTACATAAACGCAAAAAAATACCCACATGTGACCCCATTTTGGAAACTACACCCCTCACGGAACGTAACAAGGGGTATAGTGCGCCTTAACACCCCACAGGTGTTTGACAAATTTTCCTTAAAGTTGGAAGGGAAAAATGGAAAAAAAAAATATTTTCTTCACTAAAATGCTGGTGTTACCCTACATTTTTCATTTTCACAAGGAAAAAATAGTTAAAAAGACCCCCAAAATTTGCAACCCCATTTCTTCTGAGTAAAAACATACCCCATATGTGGATGTAAAGTGCTCTATGGGTGCACTACAATGCTCAGAAGAGAAGGAGTGCCATTGGGATTTTGAAGAGAAAATTTGTCCAAAATTGAAGGCCACGTGTGTTTACAAAGCCCCCATAGCGCCAGAACAATGGACCCCCCACATGTGACCCCATTTTGGAAACTACACCCCTCACGTAATGTAATAAGGGGTACAGTGAGAATTTACCCCCCCCCCCCCCCCCAGGTGTCTGACAGATTTTTGGAACAGTGGTCCGTGAAAATGAAAAATTTAATTTTCCATTTGCACAGCCCACTGTTCCAAAGATCTGTCAAACGCCAGTGGGGTGTAAATACTCACTGCACCACTTATTAAATTCTGTGAGGGGTGTAGTTTCCAAAATGGGGTCACATGTCGGGGGGTCCACTGTTCTGGCACCACGGGGGGCTTTGTAAACGCACATGGCCCCCGACTTCTATTCCAACCAAATTCTGTCTTCAAAAGCTCAATGGCGCTCCTCCTCTTCTGAGCATTGTAGTTCGCCAGCAGAGCACTTGACATCCACACATTGGGTATTTCCATACTCGGAAGAAATGTGGTTACAAATTTTGGGGGTCATTTTTTCCTATTACCCTTGTAAAAATAAAAAATTTGGGGGAAAACCAGCATTTTAGTGAAAACATTTTTTCTTCATTTACACATCCAACTTTAGCAAAAAGTCATCAAAACACCTGTGAGGTGTTAAGGCTCACTGCACCCCTTGTTACGTGCCTTGACGGGTGTAGTTTTCAAAATAGTATGCCATGTGTTTTTTTTTTTTTTGCTGTTCTGGCACCATAGGGGCTTCCTAAATGCGACATGCCCGACAAAAACCATTTCAGAAAAACTCACTCTCCAAAATCCCACCGTCGCTCCTTCCCTTCTGAGCCCTCTACTGCACCCACAGAACACTTGACATACACATATGAGGTATTTTCTTACTCGAGAGAAATTGGGTTACACATTTTAGGAAGATTTCTCTCCTTTTATCCCTTGTAAAAATTCAAAAACTGGGTCTACAAGAACATGCGAGTGTAAAAAAAATGAAGATTTTGAATTTTCTCCATTAATTTGCTGCCATTCCTGTGAAACACCTAAAGGGTTAAACCTTTTGAATGTCATTTTGGATACTTTGAGGGGTGAAGTTTTTATAATGGGGTCATTTGTGGGGTATGTCTAATAAGAAGGACCTTCAAAACAGAACTGGTCCCTGAAAAATTTCGATTTTGAAAATTTTGTGAAAAATTGGAAAATTGCTGCTATACTTTGAAGCCCTCTGATTTCTTCCAAAAGTAAAAACATGTCAACTTTATGATGCCAACATAAAGTAGACATATTGTATATGTGAATCAATATATATTTGGAATATTCAATTTTCCTTATAAAGCAGAGAGCTTCAAAGTAAAAAAAAATGCAAAATTTTCAATTTTTTCATAAAATTTGGGAATTTTTCCCCAAGAAACTATGCAAGTATCGACAAAATTTTACCACTAACAAAGTAGAATATGTCACGAAAAAACAAATCTCGGAATCAGAATGAAAGGTAAAAGCATCCCAGAGTTATTAATGCTTAAAGTGAAAGTGGTCAGATGTGCAAAAAATGGCCGGGTCCTACAGTGAAAATTGGCTGGGTCCTTAAGGGGTTAAGGCTGTAATTTTGTCCCCCCAGAGGTCAGAAGGGTGAATGGAAAATAAGGCACAATTTAATTCTAGGCCACAAGAGGGCACCAAACATGACTAAATGTCGAGAGACCAGCAGACTATTTTTATTTTTTTATTTACACACACACACAGTAAGGAAGCGTGGGGAACAAGGCGCCTGGCGCTGAATCTGTCCTTACAATCCTCGAAGGTGGAACGGGCTAGGAAGCCCCCACCATGTCCCTCATGCAGGGACACTAGGACACAATCTGCAGCCTCGGAGCGGCGAAGGTACAGAGCAGCGCGTTTTGAAGCACCTGCCAAAGTGTGGCACAGCTCCGAGGCCAGGGAACAACAGCGGCAAACGGAGCCGCTCCGAGAACTGAGCGCTGCCGACCCCCACAATGAAGGAGGGGTGGAGGTAGACGCAGCTGGAGGCACTCATCATAAGATCTGGGGGTAAGCACCTGCTGACTACAGGAATGATCCGTGGGATGCCCAAACCTGGAGAGGAGGCGCTTCCTTGCCTCCTGGTCCACACGCTCTTAAGGGGAGAAGGGCACAGCCACGTGCATCCATCGCCCCCTGAAAAATGGAGAGTAGGCACATCCCGGTCTCCTGTGGCGTGCTGGCTCGGGAAGAAGAAGAGCGGCCATGTGCCACCAGAGCCCTTGACTCCTGCCAGCTAAGCCCCCAACACGCTGTCAACCCCTGCAGTGGGGAAAACATAGCTGGAGGAAAGGTGAGCTGGAAAAGAACGTCTGTGTATGGAGCCGCTGCAAGAGGCCGGCAGTTGTCCTCCACAGGACATAGTATGTCGACACACCACCCTCCCATGACACCCAGAGGGAGCCCTGCAATAAAGCACAGAGTCCCTTTTTAAAGAGGGGAGGTTACATACTCCCCTGCGGACGCCATCTTCTATACACCCCTCAGGAGTCTTCAACCAGCTTATGGTCACGCTGCATCATACCAGGCTAAGAGAGGGGCGAGCAGGAGCAGTGGGGGACCCGGACCCAGGGTACAACCTCCAGGCGCTGGCATTTGGTGAGACAGGATTAACAGTAAATACTCTATGTCTGTGCCCCTTCATCGCATATGGGGGAACAGGTAGGGGCATGCTCCTGAACAAGCCCTTACTAGAAAATAATAAAGACTCTGGGGAGCTCCCAGACCTGTGTCTTGCCTCCTATTGACACTAGCTAAAACTGATTACCTCACGTCCAGTGGGCGGGTATATCCTGCCAGGGAGGAGCCAACTTTTTCCTAGTGTCAGCGCCTTCTAGTGGCAAGAGCATATACCCATCAGTAAGGTGTCCCCCAATGAAGAGCAACCGAGAAATGCTATTTACCGAATGTCTGCCTGTGTTTTGTCGGCAGACATTCTGCTAATTCTTTGTCATATGAACAGACCAGACAGTATTGCCTGAGCATAGCTTGGGGCTGAGTGACTAGTATTAGCAGTTTCTCCTTTCAGCTCTGGCTGGTAGGCGATTAAACCATAATATAAACTCCTCTGCCTCTTTTCTGTGCAGTTACCCTTCCCCTCTGTCCTGGTGAATTATCCTCAGAATAGGTATTTTTTTTTCTTCTCTCATCATCTACTACAGATGTCAGGATAACTGACCTGTAGTTACTAGCTTTTCTGCTATCCATCTTGAGGATGGGTGCAACTTTGGACATTCTCCAATCAGGAAAAATGATTTTTTTTTTTTTTTTTGGGGGGGGGGGGGGGGGATTTACAGATTGCAGCTCTTTGTAAGTGTGGTATTCTGGGGAACTAAAAAGTTATCTTCTATCATGTGCTAAAATGAAGGGAAAATAAAGAACATACTTGCTTAACCTGCTTTCTTGGGGATCCACCAGTGAAGTCTTCTTGTCCCCATGCTGAATGCTCTGGTGGCTACTTCTGAGATCGGACTTATTCAGCAAGGATGGCCTGCTCAGTTAATATTCACTGCCAGAATAAGGGGCTGGAACACTCACTGGGGGATCCCCGAGGGAGCTGGATATGTAAGTATATGTGGGTTGTTATTTTTTGTCACTGCAGCCCAAGCACAGTTGATCATTTTTACTTTTACACTTCCTTTCTAAAAACCAGCGTACCCTGCCTTAACGTTTCGCTAGACCCCCTAGCTTTGTCAAAAGGACATCAACAGGATGTCCTTTTGACAAAGCTAGGGGGTCTAGCGAAACGTTAAGGCGGGGTACGCAGGTTTTTAGACAGGAAGTGTGGGCAATATAGTCTCAGCAGTAAACTGCATATGCCGATAACTGGATGTGAATAGGCATCAGGAGCTGAGACTTATACAACAGCGCCACCTAGTGGGCTGGAAACAAGTGTCTCACCAAACAACCTGACAATTTTAATACTGTTGTGTTTGTAATAAAAATGAAACATCCAAATCCCTTTTAAATGAAATAATAAAAAGTTATATTTTAGGTGGGTCTTCAGTTTAGGGTATTATTCCCAGGAGGGGCGACCCTCCAATAAGGGGATTGATTTTGAAGTCATTAACCCTGAGACCCACTGGGACACCTTTTGATTTAATGCTGAAGCTTCAGCTGTATTTATACCACCACAAATAATGCAGACTGTACACCCAATAGGAGACAGGAATCTATTTGAGATATGCCAGGCTCTGTACAGTGCTGCAGAATATGTAGGCGCTACATGAATTAATGAATGATGGCTGTTCTGATATATTCGTACATATAGATCATGTCAGTACATCTATCCGCTGCTTTTGCAGTATTCACTATGGTATTTGCCTGTTGCTTCAAACAAGTAAAATGAGTAAATGTGGGTGAGTTATGGAGGTTACCTTGAAGAAACTATTGGACTGTGGTGGAGGCAGCAGGTCACCTCACACCCTACTCCACTGTTTCACAACCAGGGTGCCTCAAGTTGTTGCAAAACTACAACTCCCAGCATGCCCGGACAGCCTTCGGCTGTCCAGGCATACTAGGAGTTGTAGTTTTGCAGCAGCTGGAGGCACCCTGGTTGGGAAACACTGCCCCACTCAATAGATCACACTGTGGTGCATGCACTGACCTTCTGTGTCTTCCTAATGGTCGGCGTCATGTCTTTAAAGAAGTCGAGTTCATCTTGCTCCACAGAATTCCCATTTCCACCTTCAACCTTCACACTCGTGGGGACCTCATCATCCCAAGAACTCCACTCCTCCACCTAGATAACAATCACGAGGATTAGCAAGTGCCGGGTCCATATTTAGAACCAACAAACATACTCCGCAATATTCAAGGTTCTGGTCATACCAAAGAATAGTTTTAAAAGAATTAAAGGGGTTATCCAGGAAAAAAAAAAAAGTTTTATATATCAACTGTCTCCAGAAAGTTAAAGATTTGTAAACTACTTCTATTAAAAAATAATCTTAATTATTTCAGTACTTATGAGCTGCTGAAGTTGAGTTGTTCTTTTCTAAGTGCTCTCTGATGACACCTGTCTTGGGAACTGACCAGAGTAGAAGCAAATCCCCATAGCAAACCTCTTCTACTCTGTGCAGTTCCCAAGACAGACAGATGTGTCAGCAGAGAGCACTTTTGCCAGACAGAAAAGAACAACTCAACTTCAGCGGCTCATAATTATTGGAAGGATTAAGATATTAAGATTTTTTTTTAATAGAAGTAATTTACCAATCTGCTTAACTTTCTGGAGCCAGTTGATTATATAAAGTTTTTTCCTGGAATACCCCTTTAGCACATACCATATTATTCTATGGGGAAGGGATAAAACTTGAGTGGTCCACTATAAGTCAGTGAAGGGGGGGGGGGGAAACTCTTATGGATCCTATAGAACTGCGTGCTTCTAGCTGTTGCAAAACTACAACGCCCAGCATGCTAGGACAACTAAAGGCTATCTGGGCATGCTAGGAGATTTAGTTTTGCATCAGCTGATGGTACACTGGCTGGGAAACCCTGTTCTATAGCAAAAGCAGCCATGACTCCAGGGTAAACAGATCTTCCACTATAGAGTGGATGGTTATAACCTGTTGGGTTACCCAGCTGTTGCAATTGTGATGTAAGAGACTTTATTTTGTATTCTATTAGCATGATGTGCCTGACGTGCCGGTCAGGGTACCATATTCTCCTTATTCTCGGTTTTATTTTGTCTTTTATTCTGTTGCTTATGCACATCACAATAAACTCCGTTAAAAAAAAAAAAAATTGGGAAACGATAAAGTTCTATTTGTGCCATTTGGGTGGTAGAAATAAGCTGGCATTGACAAAAGGTGTATTTTTTGTTTTTAATAAAAAGAATAAATAAAGTTCTGCCCCCTAGTGGTTGTAGCAGTCAGGAAGATTATTTTTAGGAATAAACGGGTCATCGTAGCCCGAATATGTGTTATCAGGAAACAATAGGCATGCATTGTCACTCCTATAACTCGCCGTGGTTAAAAGGTTTGTACAATCATAGGTACAAGAAAAAAATAAACTTTATACAGGAGAAGTGTCAGATCGCTGTGCGTACGACTGCTGGGATTCCCTGCAATGAGACATTAATTCCATGTCTACTGGATAAGAGTTAAAGGGGTACTCCACCCCAAGACATCTTATCCGCTATCCAAAAGGATAGGGGGATAAGATGTCTGATCGCGGGGGTCCTGCTACTGAGGACCCCTGAAATCTCTCCAGCAGCACCCACCTGTCATCACCTGATGATTAACATTGCAGAGGCCGGAGGATCGTGATGTCATGGCCCCGCCCCCTTGTGATATCACGCCCCGCCCCTTCAATGCAAGTCTATGGGAGGAGGAGTGACTGCCGCTACGCCCCCTCACATAGACTTGCATTGAGGGGACGGGGCATGACGTCAGGAGGGGGCGGAAGCGTGATGTCACGATACTCCGGCCCCTGCATAGTTAATCATCAGGCACGGAGCGATCTTCGCTCCGTGCAGCTGACGACAAGTGGATGCTGCAGGAGAGATTGAGGGGGTCCCCAGCGGCGCGACCCCCACGATCCAAAATCTTATTCCCTATTCTTTGGATAGGAAATAAGATGTCTAGGGATGGAGCACCCTTTAAGTGTTAAAACAGGAGTACCCCTTTAAAAGACATGTACATGGGAAATGGTGACTGACCTGCTTAGGAACAGAGGAATAATCTACAGTTGTTGGTAAAGTGATCTGGTCACCGCTTAACTTTCTACCACGTCCGGATCTGTAAAAGGATGAAGGAGGGAAAAAAACAAAGTGGTTATATATGCAGGTAACTAAACATGTTCATCAATTGATAAGTTCTGCCATCAAAAAATACGTATAAAAAAAAAGGACTGCACATCAGTTCATGCTATGTACGTTGTATTCCTGAACCCCACACCCCCAGTGCTCACATGATTTATGTATCTACCTGTACACACCAGTGCATGCTTTCATGACAGTGTAACCAGTTATGTGCCTAACACAGTGCTACCCAACCAGGGTGCCTCCTGCTGTTGCAAAACTACAAGTTCCAGCATGCCCGGACAGCCGTTGGCTGTCCGGGCATGGGACTTGTAGTTTAGCAACAGCTGGAGGCACCCTGGTTGGGAAACACTGGCTGAAAACATTGGCACTCTTATTACCAGGAGAAGCTGCAGGTGGCAGAACATTTCTCTTGTGTCTTCCACTGGAGAAGTTGCTCAGTGCAGATTTACATAAAACAAGAGCGACCATATACATGACCGGGCTGCAAAGCAGGAGCAGCTCTAAACAATGGATCTTTGTTTAAAGGTAAAAAAAAAAAAAAAAAAAAAAAAAAAAATTATGTTTACAAGTAGGACACCGCACAGTTCATATGCCCCATTAGGATATCCGGTCAAAGGAATGTCCTACTGCGACACCCCCTGTAAAGGGTTACTGTCACTATAATAAAAGACATCTAGTCCATCAAATTGTAGGCGACAGACTCCACAGACTTATAATGGAGCCTGTCAAATGCAATGTGACGGACTGAGGAAAGAACCAGGGAGTGAAGCGTGCTACTGAGATCTATGAGGGTGTCAGCACAGAGACACTGACCAATCAAAACTAAGGAAGTTTATTAATCTATAATATAAATTTTAATCTATCAAAAGGTAAAGGTGTCCAAGGTCACAATACTCTGGCCCCTGCATCATTAATCATCAGGCACGGAGCGATCTTCTAACTCCCTTTTGGACCTCTGGTATCCTCTTCAATACCAAGAATAAAAGTGGGACAGCTCCAATTTTCTTGTTCACAAACAGCAAAAATATCTTTTAAAAGGGGTACTCTGGTGGAAAACTTTTTTCTTTTTTTTTTAATCAACTGGTGCCAGAAAGTTAAGCAGATTTATAAATTACTTCTAGTAAAAAAATCTTTACCCTTCCAGTACTTATTAGCGGCTGTATGCTACAGAGGAAATTCTTTTCTCTTTTAAATTTTTTTTTTTTATCTTATCCACAGTGCTCTCTGCTGACACCTGATGCCAGTACCAGGAACTGCCCAGAGCAGGAGAAAGGTGTCAGCAGAGAGTACTGCGGACAAGACAAAAAATTTCAAAAAGAAAAGAATTTCCTCTGTAGCATACAGCCGCTAATAAGTACTTGAAGGATTAAGATTTTTAAATAGGAGTCATTTACAAATCTGTTTAACTTCCCGGCACCAGTTTAAAAAAAAAAAAGAAAAAAAAAAAAAAAAAAAAAGAAGTTTTTCACCGGAGTACCCCTTTAACGACAATGGACGTAAATGTACGTCATGGTGACGTGGTACTTTACGCACCATGACGTACATTTACACGCCGACATGATCGCGAGCACCGGAGCGGTGCTCGCGTCATGCCCGGCAGGTCCCAGCTGCTATCAGCAGACAGGGACCCGCCGTAATGGCGGATGTCCGCGATCGCGCGGATGTCCACCATTAACCCCTCCGATGCCGTGATCAACATAGATTGCGGCATTGCAGTACTTTGCACGGATGATCGGATCGCCCGCAGCGCTGCCGTGGGGATCCAATCATCCAGCATGGCGGCCGGAGGTCCCCTCACCTTGCTCCGGCCATCTCCCAGGTCTTCTGCTCTGGTCTGAGATCGAGCAGAAGATGACCAATAATACTGAGCAGTGCTATGTCCTATACATAGCACTGCACAGTATTAGCAATCAACTGATTGCAATGAATAATCCCCTATGGGGACATAAAAAGTGTAAAAAAAAAAAAAGAAAAGTAAAAAAAAAATGTCAAAGTAAAAAAATGAAAAATCCCCTCCCCCAATAAAAAAGTTAAAAAAAAATAAATCAGTTTTTCCCACTTTACCCCCAAAAAAGCATAAAAAATTAATTAACACACATATTTGGTATCGCCGCGTGCGTAAAAGCAGTGCTGTGGAGTCGGAGAGTCTGAGGAAATTTTGGGTATCTGGAGTCGGAGTCGGCAAACAATGCACCGACTACGACTAAATTTTGATTGGAATTTAAAAAAGCAAGTTTAAATGTCCCAATTCACAAAAAGTTATAATTAATGACTTCTCTACTGTAAGAATAAAGACCAATGAATGCAGTGCCTCACGTAACCACAAAACGAACACGTTAAGTGACCGTGAAGAAGCATGCTTTTCATGTGCTTCCCTATATGGCACACAACGCACAATTAGGAGCGCAATACTTCTACTTTCCATAGTGTTGTGTTCTGCTGTTACAGGGAACCCATGGGTAACCTGGCCTCTTACTGATAAGGGATTAAGGAAATATGTTTTTTGCAGGACTAGAGACACTTGTATAAGTGAAGGGAATGGAGGGTCAATAGTTAAAGACTGAAGCTGTAAACCATTGGAAAAACTGCTGCCATTCAGCTAAGGCTATAAAAACTTGTAAACTCCGATTGATAGCTTAAACTTTAAACATGACTATGGGATTCTACTAGGGAAATCATGTTTTATAATAAATGCCCCTTTCTGGATCCTCCCACTGCCCTATCTTCAGCAGCAGATCAGCAGCTTATGCCCAACTACCTCTCTCTGCTAGAAGAGCTTAGAAGAACTTGGTGGAACAGCTTCTTGGATTCAAATGTAAGTGTTTAGATTTATTTTAAAACCTGCATGCCTGTGTAATGAAGAATTGTGTGTCTTGAAGGGTTCTTTGTCCTGATCAGCTGATGAAAGTGCCGAGTCAGCAGAGCTGCCAGCACAGACACTGATTGGTTGATGGGAGGGTGTGTGCAGTCTCTGTGTGTCTGCTACTATCCAGCCACTTTATTAATAATATTAATTTAAAAAAATTAAAAAAAATGTTTTCATTGTCTTTTGCTTTAACTGTTCAATACAGTAGACTGTTGGCTTCCCAGCCAGTAGTCCTGAGGTAATGACAGGTATGTTGCCTTTCTTTCCTTCAAGGAAGGTCTAAAATACATTCACATATTAATACAGAGGAGTCAGAAGTACAAAAAACTGAGGAGTCGGAACATTTATCTACCGACTTCACAGCCCTGCGTAAAAGTCTGAACCATTAAAATATATTGTTAATCATCCCATACGGTGAAGGGCGTAAACGTAAAAAATAAAAAAATAAAAAGTCCAAAATTGCTGCTTTTGTCACATTTTATTCAAAAAAAAAATAATATTAATAAAAGTAAAAGCTAAACAAGAGTGATACTGATAAAAAACTACAGATCATGGCGCAAAAAATGAGCCCTCATATCGCCCCATATACAGAAAAATTATAGGTAGTTATAGAAAAATTTAAGTTATAGGTAGTCAAAATAGGGCAATTTCAAACATACTAATTTTGTTAAAATGGTTTGAGATTTTTTTTTAAGCGGTGCAATTATAGAAAAGAATATAATCATGCATATCATTTGAATCTTATTGACCCACAGAATAAAGAAAACATGTCATTTTTACCGGAAAGTGTACAGCGTGAAAACAAAACCTGCCAAAATTTGCTAAATTGCGGTTTTCTTTTCAATTTTCCCTCAAATAATATTTGTTTGGTTGCGCTGTACATTTTATAGTAAAAGTAGTAATGTCATTACAAAGTACAATTGGTGACGCAAAAAACAAGCCCTCATATGGGTCTGTGGATGGAAATATAAGAGAGTTATGATTTTTAGAAGGCGAGGAGGGAAAAACGAAAATGCAAAAATAAAATTGGTCTGTTCCTTAAGGGGTTAATGGTCTATTCACAAGTTAAGTATTCTGCACAGATTTCATGCGCATGATTTTCAACTGCAGATTTCTATGTTAACTGAACACAGCTTGAAATCCTGCGCATCAAATCTGCGCAGAATACTATACATGCAAATAGACCCTAAAAGGGGTATTCTAGGGCTGGGCGGTATACAGATTCATACCGAATACCGAAATTTTTGGGCTGCACGATATGAATTTTTCCCATACCGCAATACCGGTTGGGCCCCTCCCCCTTGGGAATGTATTATCAGCGCAGCGCTGCGCTGTCCCCATCGGGGGACTAATTTGTTACCCGCCAGCTCCCCCCCCACCACCACCAAATCATGTTACCCGCCAGCGCTGTTCTGTTCCCCCCCCACCAAATCACGTTACCCGCCAGCGCTGTTCTGCCCCCCCCCCCCCCCAATTAATTATCAGCCCAGCGGGGTACTACTCACATATGTCACCCGCAAGCACTGCCCTCCTCCTCTTTGTTGGGGGCCGCCGGCGATGGAACTCACTGTACGCCAGTGATCTCCAACCTGCGGACCTCCAGATGTTCCAAAACTACAACTCCCAGCATGCCCGCAACAGCTGGTGGTCCACAGGTTTGAGACCACTGCTGTACGCTGTATCCCTATGCCCGGGCTGCAAAAGATAAAGAAAATAAACTTTATCTCGCCTACGTCGGCCACACACTGGGGACGGGAACGTCGGACAGCTGTCAGCCTATCACTGGCCGCAGCGATGTCCCGCCCCGGCCAGTCATAGGCTGAGCCCACTGTCATGTAAGGAGCTCTGGCCAGCTTCTTACCTGACAGTGCGTTTAACCTATCACTGGCCAGGGCGGGACATCGCTCTGGCTGGTGATAGGCTGACGGCTGTCAGACGTTCCCGTCCCCAGCGTGTGGTCGACGTAGGTAAGTTTAAGTTTATTTTCTTTATCTTTTGCAGCCACGGGCATAGGGATACAGCAGTGGTCTCAAACCTGCAGACCTCCAGCTGTTGCAAAACTACAACTCCCAGAATGCCCGGACAGCCGTTGGCTGTCCGGGCATGCTGGGAGTTGTAATTTTGGAAAATCTGGGAGGTCCGCAGGTTGGAGATCACTGGAGTACAGTATAGAGTCCCATCACCGGCGGCCCCCAACAAAGAGGAGGAGGGCAGTGCTTGCGGGTGACATATGTGAGTAGTACCCTGCTGGGCTGATAATTGGGGGGGGGGGGGGTGGGGGGAGCAGAACAGCACTGGCGGGTAACATGATTTGGTGGTGGGGTGGAGCGAAAGAAATACCGTTATATACCGTGGAACATAAAAAGTTACAAAAATACCGTGATACACATATTTGGTCAAACCACCCAGCTCTAGGGTTTTCAATGAAGAAATGTTTTTCTCATGTCAACTGGCTCCAGAAAGTAAATCAGATTTGTAAATTACTTCTATAAAAAAAAAATTAAAAAAAATAAAAAAATTTACTTAATCCTACCAGTACTTATCAGCTGCTGAAGTTGAGTTATTTTCTGTCTGACCACAGTGCTCTCTGCTGACACCTCTGTCCATCTCAGGAACTGTCCAGGGTAGCAGCAAATCCCCATAGCAAACCTCTCTTGCTCTGGACAGTTCCTGAGACAGACATAGGTGTCAGCAGGGAGCACTGTGGTTATACATAAAAGAACTCAACTTCAGCAGCTGATAAGTACTGGTAGGATTAATATATATTTTTTTTTTATAGAAGTAATTTACAAATCTGTAACTTTCTGGAGCCAGCAAAGAAAAAAGAAACTTTTTTCCATGGAATACCCCTTTAAAACAAAAGGCTTTTAGGGGGTTAGCCAGGTAAATAAAATAAAAACACTTTTCTTCCAGAAACAGCACCACACCTGCGCATAGTTCACTTGTGGTATTGCAGCTTGCTGCCACTGAAATGAATGGGGCCGCGTTGAGGACAGATGTGGTGCTGTTTATAGAAGAAAGCCACTATGTTAGAATTATAAATTCTGTCCACAGTATATTAGGAAGTAGATTAAACTCTCTTCAAAACTAATACATAGAAAAGGTCTTTTTTACGTTATACCTGCATATTAATCTCTTGAAGAAGGTGAGAAGGGAAGCAAGGCAAGTGCAAATCTTAAAGAGGCGGAACTGTGTGACAGCCATCCCGAGAGCTCTTCACCTAAAAAAGTCAAACACACACAATGTAAGATTATAGACACAATGGGGGAGACGCATCAAAACCTGTGGAGAGGCAACGTTACCCAGTGTCCCAAGCAACCAATCAGATCGCTTCTTTCATTCTTAACAAGGCCTGTGAAAAAAGAAAGAAGCGATCTGATTGGTTGCTATGGGCAACTGGTCAACTATGCCTCTCCACAGGTCTTGATAAATCTCCCCCAATATCCATACATCTTAGTACAAGGGTCGTCCATAAACAGCAATTCCTAGAAAGGGGACATTAATTTACTTGTGGAAATGCAATATGTTGGGACAGATCTCCTCAGTAGAGGTGGCTGAAGAGGTAATCGCTGCTCGTCCTCAACCAGTCGGGGCCTGAACACTCAAACTCCAACCAAATTGTCCAAAATCACCAATATCGTCCAACCTTCACTTAGGGGGGAGATTTATCAAAACCTGTGCAGAGTAAAACTTGCCCAGTTGCCCATAGCAACCAATCAGATCGCTTCTTTCATTTTTCACAGGCCTTCATAAAAATGAAAGAAGCAAGCTGATTGGTTGCTATGGGCAACTGGGCAAGTTTTCCTCTGCACAGGTTTTGATAAATCTCCCCCTTAATGTTTAAAAAGGGATATTCTGGTGGAAATTTTTCTCAATTTATTTATTTATTTATTTATTTTTTAAATCAACTGGTGCCAGAAAGTTAAGCAGATTAGTAAATTACTTCTATTAAAAAATCTTAATTCATCCAGTACTTAGCTGCTGTATAAGGGTGGGTTCACACTTCGTTTTGTCCCATACGGGAGCGCATACGGCAGGAGGGAGCTAAAAGCTTGCGCTCCCGTATGTAACCGTATGCGCTCCCGTATGCCATTCACTTCAATGAGCCGACCGGAGTGAAACGTTCGGTCCGGTCGGCTCATTTTTGCGCCGTATGCGCTTTTACAACCGGACCTAAAACCGTGGTTGACCACGGTTTTAGGTCCGGTTGTAAAAGCGCATACGGCGCAAAAATGAGCCGACCGGACCGAACGTTTCACTCCGGTCGGCTCATTGAAGTGAATGGCATACGGGAGCGCATACGGTCACATACGGGAGCGCGAGGTTTTAGCTCCCTCCTGCCGTATGCGCTCCCGTATGGGACAAAACGTAGTGTGAACCCAGCCTAATACAGAGGAAGCACTTCTTTTTGAATCTCCTTTCTGCTTGACCACAGTGCTCTTTGCTGACACCTCTGTCCATTTTAGGGACTGTCCAGAGCAGGATAGGTTTGCGATGGGGATTTGCTCCTACTCTGGACAGTTCCCGACATGGACAGAGGTGTCAGCAGAGAGCACTGTGGTCAGACAAAGGAAATTCAAAAAGAAAATAACTTCCTGTGGATCATACAGCAGCTGAAAAGTACTGGAAGGATTAAAACATTTTTTAATAGAAGTAATTTACAAATCTGTTTAACTTTCTGGCACCAGTTGATTTAAAAAAAAAAAAAAAGTTTTCCAGTGGAGTACACCTTTAAAGGAACACTTTGCCGACCAGCACCTAACTCAGGAATTCATCAGACCAGTGTTTCCCAAGAAGGGTGCCTCCAGCTGTTACAAAACTACAACTCCCAGCATGCCCGGACAGCCAACAGCATGCTGGGAGTTGTAGTTTTGCAACAGTTGGAGGCACCCTGCTTGGGAAAAAATGACATATGCAAAGGGCTGACTTCAGAAACTTGGTATTAAAGGGGTACTCCGGCGGAAAACATTTAAATCAACTGGTGCCAGAAAGTTAAACAGATTTGTAAATTACTCCTATCTCTACCCTTCCAGTAGTTTTTAGCAGCTGTATGCTACAGAGCAAATTCTTTTCTTTTTTAATTTCTTTTTTGTCTTGTCCACAGTGCTCTCTGCTGACACCTGATGCCCATATCAAGAACTGTCCAGAGCAGGAGAAAATCCCCAATGCAAACCTATACTGTTCTGGACAGTTCCTGATATGGGCATCAGGTGTCAGCAGAGAGCACTGTGGACAAGACAAAAAAGAAATTCAAAAAGAAAAGAATTTCCTCTATAGTATACAGCTGCTAAAAAGTAATGGAAGGGTAAAGATTTTTTTTAATAGAAGTCATTTACAAGTGTTTTCCACCGGAGTACCCCTTTAAGGAATTGCACAAAATTTCCCACAAGCAATAAGGGTTCTGCAACTGATTGTAATATAATATCTGCTCATCTAGGGGTCAGCAATGTGAAGCATTGTTCATGTCATCCCTCCCCCACACATACACATAGAATAGAGCATTTTGTCCAGTGTGACCTTCCAGGCGCCCTCAGGCCTTCACCAAAGACAGCACCCACAGGACTAACAATACTCATCCTATTCCTTTACCCTATGGTCATGGGGTGTTCGCTCAACCATGTCCTCCTACAGGTAATCAGAACACACTTTTGGTCAAAGATCTATAAAGTGCTTTGTTGTGGGGGTATCCCCTATCCCCACCTGAATGTCCAAATATGATGCACCATTGAGTTTTGCTTATAAATGCAACTTTATCTTGCAAAACATACATTACTTCAGTGATAAGTAGAGCAAACTTACAGTAAATTCGATTCGTCACGAACTTCTCGGCTCAGCAGTTGATGACTTTTCCTGCGTAAATTAGTTCAGCTTTCAGGTGCTCCGGTGGGTTGGAAAAGGTGGATACATTCCTAGGAAAGAGTCTCCTAGGACTGTATCCACCTTTTCCAGCCCACCGGAGCACCGGAAAGCTGAACTAATTTATGCAGGAAAAGTTATCAACTGCCGAGCCGAGAAGTTTGCGACGAATCGAATTTACCATAAGTTCGCTCATCTCTAGTGATAAGATACCAATTCTTGTGAAAAGACAAAAAAAAAAAAAAAAAGCTTATTAATTCATTAGCGGCAATTTTCATAGTTCCAATATGATTGCACAACTGGGTTACCGAAGAGCCAGATAAACTTATTTGCACTTTGCAAATGCAATTATATTCATATTGGGACTATGAAAATTGCACCAATAAGCTATTGAACTTGTTTAAAAGGGTACTCCGGTGAAAAACTTTTTTTTTAATCAACTGGTGTCAGAAAGTTAAACAGATTTGTAAATTACTGCTATTAAAAAAATCTTTATCCTTCCAGTACTTTTTAGCAGCTGTATATTATTGCAGAGAAAGTGCTTTTGTTTTTGGATTTCTTTTTTTTTCTGTCCACAGTGCTCTCTGCTGACACATCTGTCTGTATCAGGAACTGTCCAGAGCAGAATAGGTTTGCTATGGAAATTTGCTCCTGTTCTGGACAGTTCCTGATATGGACAGGTGTCAGCAGAGAGCACTGAACAGAAAAAAAAAAAATAAGAAATCCAAAAAGAAAATTTCTCTTTCTCTGTATTACATAGCAGCTAATAAGTACTGGATGGATAAAGCTGTTTTAATAGCAGTACCGTATTTTTCGTCCTATAGGACGCACCGGCGTATAAGACGCACCCAATTTATAGGTGCAAAATCTAAAAAATAACGATTTTGAACCCAATAGTGGTCTTCAACCTGCGGACCTCCAGATGTTGCAAAACTACAACTCCCAGCATGCCCCGACAGCCGTTGGCTGTCCGGGCATGCTGGGAGTTGTAGTTTTGCAACATCTGGAGGTCCGCAGATTGAAGACCACTGCATAGGAGGTAATACTCACGTGTCCCCACAGCTCTGGACCCGTCACCGCTGCCCTGGATGTCGCTCCATCGCTGTCGCCGTGTCACCATCGCTCCCGAACATCTCTGCTGCCGGCCGGGTATCCTCGCTCTCCGTCGCCGCCATCACGTCGTTACGCACGCCGACACACATACGCGACGACATGATGACGAGGAAGGAGAGCGCCGGCCATACAGGGGATCCCTGTACGGAGAAGACACCGAGGAGGCAGGTAAGGTCCCTCCCGGTGTCCTGTAAGCACTAACCCGGCTATTCAGTCGGGCTGTTCGGGACCGCCGCGGTGAAATCGCGGCGGTCCCGAACAGCCCGACTGAACAGCCAGGTTAGTGTCACCTTCCCTTCAGACGCGGCGGTCAGCTTTGATCGCCGTGTCTGAAGGGTTAATACAGGGCATCACCGCTATTGGTGATGTCCTGTATTAGCCGCGGGTCCCAGCCGTTGATGGCCGCAGGGACCGCCGCGATAGGGGTGTATTCGCCGCGTAAGACGCACCGACTTTTTCCCCCTTAGTTTTGGGGAGGAAAAAGTGCGTCTTATACGGCGAAAAATACGGTAATTTACAAATATGTTTAAATTTATGGTCCCAGTTGATTAAATTAAAAAAAGGGTTTCCACCAGAGTACCCCTTTAAATCTCTTTGCACAAGAATTGGGTGTTTATCACTGATGTGATGTATGTTTTGCATGAAAATACAAAATACAAGATAAACTTGGATTTATAGGCAAAACTCAGTGGTGCCACCTATTATTGTCTATTGTTGCTCCTACAGGTTACCTACCTATGAGCTGCGGCTCCTTTAAGCTTCATTCAAAGGTCTGAGCAGATCGTAGATACCGGCTCACTGCGTCACTGGAAACACAAGAAAACATCATAAATACAAGAAGAAAACGGCCTGGTCTTAGGAGCAAAAATCTTCATTATTTTTTAAATACTTTATTACTTATCAGACCTCACAAGACGTCCAGGTGGGTAAGAATTTAAAAGGATAGGGAATAAGATGTGATTGCGGGGGGTCCGGTCGCTGGTACTAGACCGGAATGCTGGCTTTGGTGATGTCATGCCACGCCCCCTCCATTCATGTCTAATAAATATATTTTTTTATTATTTATTTATAATAATTTTAAAATGAAAAAAAAATTATTATATATATAAAATTTAATTTTTTTTTGGTTCAGAACGCCGGGGTACTGGCCTGGAGACAAACATCTTATCCCATATTCTTAGGATAGATGTCTAGGGACAGAGTACCCCTTTAAGTAAATTGTTGTAAGGTTGTATCTAAGTGGTATAAATCCCTGCATAAAATCTTTTTATACAACCCCACTAAGAGCGAGTTCACACTACAGAATATCAACGCAAAATGTCCTGTGCTAAATTCCACCTTAATTAGACTTCCATTGATTTTTATGGGTTTTCCGTTACTTATGAGGATCCGAACACCGGCAGAAATGAATGTTAATTCTTCTGGTGGAATGTGTAAGGAAAATAACATTAAGTCACTCTGCTAAACCACATGGAAAAATAAACATTTCTGCTCCATTTTCTCATGGCAAAGAAGGGGGATTTCAGTGGGGAGAATTATGCGAAATTCTCGTTTAATGCCGTAATACATGTAAGTGTAAACATACCCCAACTAAGACACCTATCAGAGTCCTGGAAGAACGTGGCGCCTTAATCCATACCTGGTTGTCTTGTTCTCTTCTACTTTGTGAGTTTTACTACTTTTAGATCTGTAATTCTGTATCCAAAACAAAATATCCCCCCCCCAAAGCCACGTTACCAGCTTGTTTCCAAACTGGGGCCACCAGCGATCTTCAGAAGTGGCTGGATGTGCATAAACTCAATTCATTCTCTATAGGAGCTGCTGAAGGCAAAGGTTGTACTCTACTGTATTCAGCAGCTCCACAGAACAGTGTTTATCACCCAGGGTGCCTCCAGCTGTTGCAAAACTAAATTCCCAGCATGCACGGACAGCCAAAGGCCTGTTAGGAGTGGTTTTGCATCTGGAGACACCCTGGGTGGTAAACAATGAAACAGATAATGAATGGGATGGCAGTGCACATATGTAATGCTCCATTCATAAAAGATAAATATATTTATAATTATTATAAATAAAAAATAAAAAAAACACACACAAAATATTATATATATATATATATATATATATGTGTGTTTTATTTTCTTAATTTATAATTATAAATTAATATATATATTTTTTTCAATTTATAATTATTATAAATGAAAAAAATATTATATAACTAAAAATACATTTTCCGGTTTATTTTCAACTTTATTTGCCAAAGGCTGCAATAGGCAAGTATCAAGCAAAAACAGTTATGAACACGCACTTGCCTATTGCAGCCTTTGACAAATTAAGTTCAAAATAAACCCCAAAAAAATTATATATATATATATATATATATATATATATATATTTTTTTTTTTACTACAATTTTTTTAAATAATATTCATTTTAAATATATTTTTATATCTAGATTCTTCTTTAATATGACTAATGCATATTAAAAAAAATATGAACCTATATTTCAAAACAAAAACTATTTCAAAAGATATAAAAAAATATTTTTTAATTTATAAAAAAAAATACTATATATATATATATATATATATATATATATATATATATATATATATCTCTATATCTATCTCTCCCATAGCAACCAGTTAGCTTTTATAATATTTTAAAAGGCCTACAAAAAAAAAATCTGATTGGTTGCTATGGGTAACGGCAGTACTGTTGCACTGCACAGGTTTTGATAAATCCCCCATGTATAGGGCCTAAGGACTGAATGTCACAACCTGCAATCCTCCAGCTGTTGCAAAACTACAACTCTCAGCAAGCCCAAACAGCTAACAGCTGTCCAGGCATGCTGGGAGTTGTAGTGTTGTTACCGCTATAGACACGCTCGTTGGGAAACACTGACCTTAAAGGGGTCAAGTGCTATAAATAAGACTGGAGAAAAGGTTGCCTATAGGAAGCAGATGACAGCACTACAGATCCCAGCATTGCACCTGCAGGACTACAGATCCCAGCACACCAAGATGAATAGTGACTTCAATGCGGCCAGTACTACAGCTTTTCCAGGAACGGATAAACATGACAACCAGCTGTCAGTGTTTCCAAACCAGGGTGCCTCCAGCTGTTGCAAAACTACAACTCCCAGCATGGCCGGACAGCCAAAGGCTGTCCGGCCATGCTGGGAGTTGTAGTTTTGCAACAACTGCAGGCACCCTGGTTGCAGAACACTGTTACATCATGTAAAGCTGTGTTCCCCATGCATGCTGGGAGTTGTAGTTTTTCAAGAGCAGTGGAGCCACATTATTGGGGGGATACTACTGCATAGAATCCCTACAGATGACCTGGACTCCCCATTACAGCACCATCTCCCCCTTACAATAAGAACTCCCCACATTACCCACAATGCACCTGGACTGGACGGACTCCCAGGTCAGCGTGCGCCCGGCCCCGGGTGTGGAGCGCCCATCAGGCTGCAGCATGCGAGGCGAGGTCCCAGCATACACGGGCAAGGAAAGCAAGCACTCCTCTTCCTCCACTCTGCAGAGAGGCTGCCCGGGATGACGGCGACGTAGCACGCGTCCTAAACGTCATCACGCTGCTGCGAGCTGACGTCACGTGATTAAAGGTACGGCAGCGGCGCGCTCTGGGACTTGTAGGAAAGTCGAATGTCTAGAAACTACATTTCCCAGCATTCCCGTGTACCGCCTGTATGTGACGTGTTATTAGGAGCAGTGCAGGATCCCCGGGGGCTGTTTATTGAATTAACCCTTCATGGACACAGACAGTTTTCATTTTTGTGTTTACATTTTTTTCCTCCTCGCTTTCCAAGAGACATAACTCATTTATTTCTCCGTCCACAGACCCATATGAGGGCTTGTTTTTTGCGCGACCAGTTGTACTTTGTGATGACACCTTTAACCCAGCCATTTTACACTTTAGGACCCGGCCATTTTTTGCACTTCTGACCACTGTCACTTTAAACATTAATAACTCTGGGATGCTTTTACTTATCATTCTGATTCCGAGATCGTTTTTCCGTGACATATTCTACTTTAACATAGTGGTAAAATTTTGTGGTAACTTGCATCCTTTCTTGGTGAAAAATCCCAAAATTTGATGAAAATTTTGCATTTTTCTAACATTGAAGCTCTCTGCTTGTAAGGAAAATGGATATTCAAAATTCAATTTTTTTAATTCACATATACAATATGTCTACTTTATGTTTGCATCATAAAATTGACGTGTTTTTACTTTGGGAAGACACCAGAGGGCTTCAAAGTTCAGCAGCAATTTTCGAATTTTTCACAAAATTTTCAAACTCACAATTTTTCAGGGACCAGTTCAGGTTTGAAGTGGATTTGAAGGGTCTTCATCTTAGAAATACCCCACAAATGACCCCATTATAAAAACTACACCCCCCAAAGTATTCAAAATGACATTCAGTCAGTGTTTTAACTCTTTAGGTGTTTCACAGGAATAGCAGCAAAGTGAAGGAGAAAATTCACAATCTTCATTTTTTACACTTGCATGTTCTTGTAGACCCAATTTTTTAATTTTTGCAAGGGGTAAAAGGAGAAAATGTATACTTATGTCTGTAGCCCAATTTCTCTCGAGTAAGCACATACCTCATATGTCTATGTAAAGTGTTCGGCGGGCGCAGTAGAGGGCTCAGAAGCGAAGGAGCGACAAGGGGATTTTGGAGAGTACGTTTTTCTGAAATGGTTTTTTGGGGGCATGTTGCATTTAGGAAGCCCCTATGGTACCAGAACAGCAAAACAAAAAATCACATGCATACCATTTTGGAAACTAGACCCCTTGAGGAATGTAACAAGGAATAAAGTGAGCCTTAATACCCCACAGGTGTTTCACGACTTTTGCATATGTAAAAAATAAAAATAAAAATCACTAAAATGTGTGTTTCCCCCCAAATTTCACATTTTTACTAGGGTTAATAGCAGAAAATACCCCCCAAAATTTGTAACCCCATCTCTTCTGAGTATGGAGGTACCCCATTATTTGACCTGAAGAGCACTACGGGCGAACTACAATGCTCAGAAGAGAAGGAGTCATATTTGGCTTTTTGAGAGCAAATTTTGCTCGGGGGCATGTCGCATTTAGAAAGCCCCTATGGTGCCAGGACAGCAAAATAACCCCCACATAGCATACCATTTTGGAAACTAGACCCCTTGAGGAACGTAACAAGGGGTACAGTGAGCATTTACCCCCCACTGGTGTCTGTCAGATCTTTGGAACAGTGGGCTGTACGAAATTTTTAATTTGCACAGCCCACTGTTCCAAAGATCTGTCAGACACCAGTGGGGTGTAAATTCTCACTGCACCCCTCATTACATTCCGTGAGGGGTGTAGTTTCCGAAATGGGGTCACATGTGTTTTTTTTTTTTTTGCGTTTGTCAAAACCGCTGTAACAATCAGCCACCCCTGTGCAAATCACCTCAAATGTACATGGTGCACTCTCCCTTCTGGGCCTTGTTGTGCGCCCCCAGAGCACTTTGCACCCACATATGGGGTATCTCCGTAGTCGGGAGAAATTGCATTACAAATTTTGGGGGGCTTTTTTCCCTTTTACCTCTTGTCAAAATGAAAAGTATAGGGCAACACCAGCATGTTAGTGTAAAAAAATGTTTTACACCAACATGCTGGTGTAGACCCCAACTTTACCTTTTCATAAGGGGTTAAAGGAGAAAAAGCCCCCCAAAATTTGTTAGGCTTTTTCTCCCAAGTACGGCGATACCCCATATGTGACCCTAAACTGTTGCCTTGAAATATGACAGGGCTCCAAAGTGATAGCGCCATGCGCATTTGAGGCCTGAATTAGGGATTTGCACAGGGGTGGACATAGGGGTATTCTACGCCAGTGATTCCAAAACAGGGTGCCTCCAGCTGTTGCAAAACTCCCAGCATGCTTGGACAGTCAACGGCTGTCCGGCAATACTGGGAGTTGTTGTTTTGCAACAGCTGGAGGCTCCATTTTGGAAACAGTGGCGTACCAGACGTTTTTTATCGGGGAGGGGGGCTGTGTAGGGGTATGTGTATATGTAGTGTTTTTTACTTTTTATTTTGTGTTAGTGTAGTGTAGTGTTTTTAGGGTACAGTCACACGGACGGGGGATTACAGCGAGTTTCCCGCTGCGAGTTTGAGCTGCTGCGCAAAATTTGCTGCATCGCAAACTTGCAGCCTGATACTCACTGTAAGCCCCCTGCCCATGTGAATGCACCCTGTACATTCACAGGGGGGGGACCTCCAGCTGTTGCAAAACTACAACTCCCAGCATGCACAGTCTATCAGTACATGCTGGTAGTTATAGTTTTGCAACAGCTGGAGGCACACGGGTTGGGAAACACTGAGTTAGGAAACAGACAATGTTTCCCAACCAGTGTGCCTCCAGTTGTTGCAAAACCACAACTCCCAAACATTCTCAGGCATGCTGGGAGTAGTAGTTCGGCAACATCTTTAGAGCCAGATGTTGCCGAACTACAACTCCCAGCATGCTTGGAGTTGTAGTTTTGCAACATCTGGAGGACTACAGTTTGCAGACCACTAATACAGTGGTTCCCAATCTGTGCCCTTCCAGATGTTGCAAAACTACAACTCCCAGTATTCCAAAACTGTCCAGGCATGCTGGGAGTTGTAGTTCTGCAACATCTGAAGGGCCAGATGTTACAGAACTACAACTCCCAGCATGCCTGGACAGTAAGGGCATGCTGAGGATGTGTAGTTTTGCAACATCTGGAAGGGCACAGTGGTCCCAAAACTGTGGACCTCCAGATGTTGCAAAACTGCAACTCCCAGCATGCCCAGACGCCAAGGGCTGTCTGGGCATGCTGGGAGTTGTAGTATACAGGGTCCCATTACAGCAATGCATGTCTCTTTACGGCGACGTGCATTGCTGTAAAGGGCCCAACAGCGGCTGAAGAGGAACTCACCTGTCGCCGCCGCCGCCGTCTTCATAGCCGGGATCCGGGTCTTCAGGGACGAGGTAAGTACCGGGGCCGGGCCCCAGCACTCCCCCGTCCCCCGCCGCGTCCTCCGGTCTTCCTCCCGTCCTCTCCGGACTTCCAGGGGCCGGGCAGGGCGGGGGGAAGTAACCTCGGCGTTTGCCCTGGATGCCTGCAGAAGCATTTCAGCAGGCATCCGGTTCCGATCTCTGCCCGTTGCGCGGCAGAGACCGGAAAACGCCAGGACGTACGGGGACGTCCTGGGTCCTTAAAGTTTAAAATTTACGAGGAAACAAATATATATATATATATATATATATATATATATATATATATATATATATTATACAGTGGGAAACAAATTATGCAACTATTAGGGTTTTTTGTTGTTACGCTGTGCACTTTTCGGTAATATTTTCTTTATTCTGTGGTTCAATACGATTAAGGGATTAATTAACAATATATTTTTATAATTTGGACATTTCTGCACGTGGCGATACCACATATGTTTATTTTTATTTTTATTTACACTGCTTTTTTTTATTTTTATGGGAAAAGGGGGGTGATTCAAACTTTTATTAGTGAAGGGGTTAAATGATCTTCATTGATTTTTTTTTCACTTTTTTTTTGCAATGTTAAAGCTCCCATAGGGACCTATAACACTGCACACACTGATTTTTTACATTGAATCAATGGTTTCTCATAGGAAACCATTGATCAATGATTCTGCCGCTTGACTGCTCATGCCTGGATCTCAGGCACTGAGCAGTCATTCGGCAATTGGACACCAGGAGGCAGGTAGGGACCCTCCTCGTGTCTTACAGCTGTTCGGGATGCCACAATTTCACCGCGGCGGTCCTGAACAGCCTCCTGAGCTAACGGCAATGTTTTACTTTCACTTAAGACGCGGCATTCAACTTTGCGGCGTTCAACTGATCGCTGTGCCGCATGCTATTAGCCACGGGTCCCAGCCATTGCAAGGTGCCGGGCCCGACCCGCTATGGCCCCACGTTATAGAACAGGAGCAGACTCAGGACGTACAGGTACGCCCTGAGTCCTTAAGGGGTTAAGGACCAAGGACTTCCTGTACGCCCATGGTAAATTTCGGTCCCTGCCACGCGGGGATAGATATCAGCAGTCACCCCGTGCAAATGCCCAGGGGGGTCCTGAGACCCCCCCCCTCCCCCCATGTCGGCGATCAACGCAAATTTCCGGGGAATTCACACCGGCGATTTGCGGTGATTCTGGATCATACGGGTCTCCGGTGACCCGGAAAATAAGGGGTATTGGGGTTGTTAATTTTTCATTTGCACAGCCCACTGTTCCAAAGATTTTTTTTTACGCTGTACAATTTACAGTAAAAATGGCATGTTTTCTTGCGTCAATAGAATTAAAGGGGTACTCCGGTGGAAAACTTTTTTTTTTAAATGAACTGATGCCAGAAAGTTAAACAGATTTGTATATTTCTTCTATTAAAAAAAAATTATGTTTGAATTTCTTTTTTGTCTTGTCCACAGTGCTCTCTGCTGACACCTCTGTCCGTGTCAGGAACTGTCCAGAGCAGCATAGGTTTGCTATGGGGAGTTTCTCCTGCTCTGGACAGTTCCTGATACAGGCATCAGGTGTCAGCAGAGAGCACTGTGGACAAGACAAAAATAAATTCAAAAAGAAAAGAATTTCCTCTGTAACATACAGCTGCTAAAAAGTACTGGAAGGGTAAAGATTGTTTAATAGAAGTCATTTACAAATCTGTTTAACTTTTTGGCACCAGTTGATTTAAAAAAAAAAATGTTTTCCACCGGAGTACCCCTTTAAAATTATTTCCATGATTATATACTTTGCTATTATTGTACTACTTTTAAAAAATCTCAAACTTTTTTCACCTATTTTGACCACATATAACTTTCTCATTTTTCCGTATACGGGGCTGTATGAGGTCTCTCACACCTTCCTTTTATGCTCTTTAGTGTGCATGAGCTTGTATTGCTGCATCTTGCATCTTTCAAGATGCTATATCCACCCCATCTATCTCTAATATTTCCACTGATTTGCTGTCATGTATAGAGAGTTACTGTCTAAAAGGCTATCGCCTGCCTCCCCAACATTTTGCCAGTGAACTGGCTTTGTCAAGGATTCACCAGGCTAATGGATATTTGACCATATGCTCGTTTATTTAAAGCTTTTTACTATGATGTCACTTCCGGTTCTGTTTTCCGCCGTCGCTGTGAATTCAACCAATCTGTGATTAAGGCGTCATGATTCTCTATGGTCACGTGAGTAAATACTATCACATGACTATCAATCATGTGGTCTCGCACTTGTTCCTGTTTCAGTCATGTGAGCACCTTGTTTTCTCGCGATATGGGTCTTGTGTCTTTACATAGTTACATAGTTAGTACGGTCGAAAAAAGACATATGTCCATCAAGTTCAACCAGGGAATTAAGGGGTAGGGGTGTGGCGCGATATTGGGGAAGGGATGGGATTTTATATTTCTTCATAAGCATTAATGTTATTTTGTTCCATGAATGTATCTAATCCTGTTTTAAAGCTGTTAATTGTTCCTGCTGTGACCAGTTCCTGAGGTAGACCGTTCCATAAATTCACAGTCCTCACGGTAAAGTCTTTATCCTCTTACTAATTGCTTCTGCGCATGTCTTGGGACTTAGACGTCCTGGTCTCTTCTCCTGCACCATGTGCATGCTCCGGGACTTAGACTCATTGCGGAATTTAGGTTATCTGTATTTCCACAATGGGTATTAATCCATAACGTCTTTACCGATGCAATCTGTCAGAATCTTCTTCTAGAGGCCAGAGTTCCTGTTGGTTTTAGTATGCTTCCTATTTATGCTGTTTGTAATTGATTATTATTTGCTACCAGTATCTTGTTTGTTATTCATTAATTATTGCCAGTGTCTTATCTGTTGTTCCATTCCAAGTTCCCTAGGGTCCTTTTATTGTCTAGAATTACTTTATTCTTGTTCTTAGTTCTTCTGTTTCCACGTTTTGACTATTTTTATTATTTTTTATATTTTTAATTGGGATTTATTGTCATGATGTGAAGCTAGACCCCTAGACAAGACAGAAATCATGTGGTGTTTGTCTTCCAGGAGGGTGGGTGCTAGTCTCAGTGAGGGCTTTGCACAGAAACAAGGTGGATCTGATAATGACGTCTTTCTCTCACTCCCTGCATGTAAGTGACAGCTGAAAGAGGGAAACTGCTCTATATAGATAATGAATGATATTTAGACCAATAAACAGGTTGGTGAGAGGGAAAGGATGGGCTATGGTTTTAGCAAACTCTTCCTTTGTACCATTCCATACTATGAACACGTCATCGAGGTATCGATGCAACAACTTGCTATGTCAAGTATAGGGATTTCTAGACATAAAAATAAATTAGCAAGAAAGATATAAAGATAGCAAGAAAAACATTAACATAAGTGCATTATATAGGTGTGTCCATGGCCATTGCGTGTAGCTGCCTCTACTATTGGCCTTTGTAGCGTAAAGTGTTGTTGGTCAAAATGAAACAGAGAGCTTCCATCACAAATCCTACAAAATAGGAGATTTTCTTGAGAAAGAGACAAATTGACCAACGGCCTGTACACCCACATCATGAGGGATACGTGTATACAGTGAAAAGTGTCCTGTCACACTAAATCTTTCATAGCGGAATAAGTGTCCTAATGAACGATGGAATATCAGGAAGTAATGGGGAATACCATCTTATTCCACCTCAGTCACTGATCCAATCCACTCAACCATCAGCCGATGGGGGGTAGATTTTTAGTAATATAGACCAGTTTGCAGGTTTGGGATTTTAAGGAATTTTTGGGATTTGCTGGTTTGGGATTTTGAAGCGTGAAGCATTACAACATGGCTCTTTTCACAGGATAGAGAATAAGTGTCTGATCCAAGGGAGGGGGGACAATCAGCCACCCCACCCAAAAAAAATAAACTCATGCACAGTGCCCTGGCTCTCCTTGTGCATGGTACAGCCCCCCCCCCCCCCCCCCACCAACCTCCATGCATTTCTATGTGAGAGGTGAAAATACAGCGGTCCAGGTTTTAGTTTTATTTATTTTTTGGCACACTCGTCATTTCTAGTACTTCAAAACCATCTGGTTTCCCCCAACATAGTGCTGCATCCATACATGTTGTTACTCTAACTACTGGGTCATGTGATCACCAGCCTGACCCACAGAAAACCACAGTCCCTAATGTGTTGGAGGAAGTGGTTAGTCCTGGGTCAGCTGACTTCCTGTGAACTACTGAATGACATCATCACCTATCAGATCCCCTCTGGCTGATCACAGACACCCCCCTAACCAGCTCTATCTATGTACTGCTGCTGCTATCTCTATGGGGTCAGGAAATATAGTAGTTATACACCTCCTCTGAGGCTGTGTTCACACATTGAGTTATTGCCTTGTTTTTTTTCTGTGTTTTATTTTAAAAATGGTGGAAAAAATGTTGCTATTTTACCTCAATTGTGCTAATCACAGCAAAATACAGTAAAAATGTGTGAACATTGCAGTACAAATTCAGCTGGTGAACACAGCCCAAATCACTATCTCCCAATGGCCATATTCCTCTAAAGAAAATCTTAGAATAAGAAAACGCATTAAAACTGCACATGTGGTCTGACCTCAATACACGTATGACTCAGTTCACCTAGGTGAACATCAGCACCAGCAGCCTAGTAAGATGAGACTTCTCCCTGTCTCTCTGCAGAGAGGATGCATGGAAAATGTATTTAGAAAAATTATTTGAGTTATAGGATAGAATCAGTTCACCATGCCTGCCTCATCAGCTAAAATAGGTAAGATGTCTGGGGGTGGGTATTTGATGTTTTCTCTCACTCCAAGGTGATTGCAAGTGTATGATGAAACTTTATGCTCTTATATTGTACTTTTACTCCATGATTCAGTATATCTGCAGGTATTACAGGGGTCACCCAGAGGATTACACCCACACTGTGCTGCAAAAGTCAGGAAACACTGCCATCTTCTGGTCATTTCTTAGTAGTGCCCTTCCATAGAAAAGCATTAAAGGGGTTATCCAGGAAAAAACTTTATATATATATATATATATATATATATATATATATATATATATACTGGCTCCAGAAAGTTAAACAGATTTGTAAATTACTTCTATTTAAAAATCTTAATCCTTTCAGTACTTATGAGCTTCTGAAGTTAAGGTTTTTCTTTTCTGTCTAAGTGCTCTCTGATGACACGTGTCCCGGGAACCGCCCAGTTTAGAAGCAAATCCCCATAGCAAACTCTTCGAAGCTGGGCGGTTCCCATGACACGTGTCATCAGAGAGCACTTAGACAGAAAAGAACAACCTTAACTTCAGAAGCTCATAAGTACTGAAAGGATCAAGATTTTTTAATAGAAATTATTTACAAATCTGTTTAACTTTCTGGAGCCAGTTGATATAAAAAAAAAGTTTTTTCCTGGATAACCCCTTTAAGAACATTCTTTAAGTATGCTTATTATAACTCTTTTTTGTGTGTGTGTGGGGGGGGGGGGGATATAACAACCTAGCAACAGCAGTGGGTCCTGATTGGGGCTTTTCTGTAGGTGTGGTCCTAATTTAGGGGCGGGGCCTCTCTAAGGTAAAACTCCGCCCACTCATGGCTTTTCCTCAAAATTTTGCAGGCAGCTTCAGATCCAGATGTGCTTCAGGTACAGCAGCAAATGGTTCTTACCACAGATTTACCAAGGATTCTTACCACAAAATTGCACCAAATCTTTCCCCAATCTACTACAAGTAGTTAGTAAGTCAGTAGGAATGTATATTTATTGTCAGTTCTTCATATCCTGGGAGAATTGTATTTCTGGTCGCACACCAGTCTTAGAATTACGGAGAGAGATTTCCTGTGGTTGGAACTTCTCATCCGACTAAGATATTTTATATCCTGGTTATTATTCACCTTTATCCGTGTTATCAGATATATTATGGGGGAGATTTATCAAAACCTGTCCAGAGGAAAAGTTGCTGAGTTGCCCATAGCAACCAATCAGATCGCTTCTTTCCTTTTTCAGAGGCCTTTTTAAAAATTAAAGAAGCAATCTGATTGGTTGCTATGGGCAACTCTCCCCCCACTGTGTATACTGGACGGCTCTTACTGCTGTTCACTGACTGTAGTGTTCAAATGAATATATAGACCAGGATTCTTTCCTTCCCTCAGGGGTGTATGTGTGTATATATATATATATATATATATATATATATATATATATATATATATATATTCAGTATATATACTGTACTTGCTACATCATTATTTCTGCCTCCTTTCCATATAGATGAATGACCTGTGAGGTGACTATAGTAGAGACCCTGCAGCTCTCATGGTTGCTGGTAAGGACCGCATAATATGTGGTAACGATTAAAGGGGTTCTCCGGTGCTTAGAAATCTTATCCTTGATCCAAAGGATAGGGGATAAGATGCCTGGTCGCGGGAGCCCCGCAGCTGGGGACCACCGTGATCATGCACGCGGCACACCATTTGTAATGAGTCCCCGAAGCGTGTTCGCTCCGGGTCTGATTACGGTCGACCGCTAGCTATCACGCCCCCTCCCGTAGGCTTGCATTGAGGGGCGGAGCGTGACGTCACACGGGGGCGGGGGCGTGACGTCACACGCCGCCGGCCCTGCGGTCGACCGTAATCAGACCCGGAGCGAACACGCTCCGGGGACTGATTACAAACGGGGTGCCACGTGCATGATCACGTGGGTCCCCAGCTGCGGGACTCCCACGATCAGGCATCTTATCCCCTATCCTTTGGATAGGGGAGAAGATGTGTAAGCACCGGAGTACCCCTTTAATCATTATAATCAATAAAAATTGATAGCAACAATTTCCATTATCGATTTGTCAGTCATTATGGGGCGTGGCCTAACAACCAATAGTATAGCTACTACCACTACCTCTTTTGGGGGTAACCCCTTGAGGACAAAGCCCATTTTGACCTTAACCCCTTGAGGAGGGGGCCATTTTTCATTTTTGCACTTTTGTTTTTTCCGTCTCCCCTTCTAAAAATCATAACGCTTTAAATTTTCCAACTACAGACCCATTTGAAGGCTTGTTTTTTTGCACCACCAATTTTGCTTTGTAATGACATCAATAATTTCACCACAAAATCTATGGTGAAAAAAATTGGAAATTTTGGGGGCTTATGATTCTACGCAGAACACTTTTTGGTAAAAATTACACTTTTTTTTAAATTCTGTAGGTCCATGTGATTAAAATGATACCCAATTTATATAGGTTTGATTTTGTTTTACTTTTGTAAAAAAATTATAACTTTTTGCATGAGCAATCGATCGCTGATTACACTGATCTTTGCCATGTCAATGCACGGCAATGATCTGTGTATGAGATCGGTATGTGCAGTGAAATAGCCACCAAGGGAGGCTATAACACTGTAAAAAAAAAGTGTAAAAAAAAGTTACTAAAGACCATTAACACATTTTTATTCCCTAATAAAAATAAGTAATCACCCCCCTTTTCCCATTTAAAAAAAAAAAACTGTGTAAATAAAAATAAACGTATGTGGTATTGCCGCATGCGGAAATGTCCGAACTATAAAAATATATCGTTAATTAAACTGCACGGTCCATGGCGTATGCGCCCAAAAAATTCCAAAGTCCAGAATAGCGTATTTTTGGTCACTTTTTACATCATGAAAAAATGAATAACAAGCGATAAAAAAGTCTGATCAATATAAAATGGTACCGATAAAAACTTCAGATCACGGCGCAAAAAATGAGCCCTCATACCGGCCTGTACGCAGAAAAATAAAAAAGTTATAGGGGTTAGAAGATGAGAATTTTAAACATGTAAATTTTCCTGCATGTAGTTATGATTTTTTTTTTAAGTAATACAAAATCAAACCTATATAAGTAGGGGATCATTTTAACCGGATGGACCTACAGAATAAAGAGAAGATGTCATTTTTACTGAAAAATGCACTGCGTAGAAAAATGGCAGTTTTTCTTAAATTTTGTCGCACAATGGCCCTCATTTACTATTGCAAAACCGACTTGTTTTGTCGGGTTGTGCGCTAGATTCTGTCTGCGCCAGAATTTGCGCCAGAAGTGAAAAAACCCCGACTAACTCTCCATTTTGCTAAGAAAACCCACAAAGGGGTGTGGTCACCGGGAACAGGGGCGTGTTCCCAACATTTTCACAAAAAAGCAACATATTTACTAAGGTTTCCACAGAAAATGTGGTGGATTTCAGATGAGGAAAACCGGACAGATCAGAACATGTGTAAAAAAAGCAAAATGTAGGGAAAGTGGAAAATGTAGGGAAACCTTAGTAAATACCGTGGAAAATAAATTGTAGGGAATTAAAACCCACAAAGAAACCTACACAACACTCTTAGTAAATGTAAATAAGGGCCAATGAATTTTTTTTCTGCTTTGCCGTGGATATTTTGGTAAAATGACTAATGTCACTGCAAAGTAGAATTGGTGGCTCCAAAAAATAAGCCATAATATGGTATTTTAGGTGCAAAATTTAAAGTGTTATGATTTTTAGAATGTGATGAGGAAAATATGAAAATGCAAAAACAGAAAAACCCTGTGTCCTTAAGGGGTTAATATGGAAGGGGTTATCCACCCCACTGGACCACCAGGGACTATTTAAAGGTCTCTTTAGACGCTGATCTAAGGTGGTCCCTTTAGATGACAATATAAAGGGTTAACAGCCAGGGGTCGGCCCCAGCTACAGGAATCAGCTACAGGAGGGCCAGCCAGTATAGTCTCGTCCTTAGATGGCAACCAGTTAAGGACCAGAGCATTTTTTGCAAATCTGACCACTGTCATTTTATGCATTAATAACTCTGGGATGCTTTTACTTATTAATTTGATTCCAAGATAGTTTTTTGGTGACATATTCTACTTTATGTTAGTGGTAAATTCTCGTCAATACTTAGCATTTTTCTAACTTTGAAACTTTATGCTTGTAAGGAAAATGGACATGACAAATAAATGATATATTGACTCACATATAAAATATGTCTACATTATGTTTGCATCATAAAGTTGACATGTTTTTACTTTTTGAAGACATCAGAGGGCTTCAAAGTTTAGCAGCAATTTTCCAATTTTTCACAAAAATTTCTATATCTTAATTTTTCAGGGACCAGTCCAGTTTTGTCTTTTTGTTTGAAATCTGCCATAATGTACCCCATTATGAAAACTGCACCCGCAAAGTATTCAAAATGACATTTTGAAAGTTTGTTAACCCTTTAGGTGTTTCACAGGAATTGCTGCATTTCTGAGGAGAAAATTCTAAATATCCATTTTTTTATACTAACTGTAGCCCCATTTTTTTTTCATTTTTACAAGGGGTAAATGGAGAAAAATCCCCCTAAAATTTGTAACCTAATTTCTCTCGAGTAAGGGAATACCTCATTTGTGGACGTAAAGTGCTCTGTTGGTGCACTAGAGGGCTCAGAAGGGAAGGAGTGACAATGAGCTTTTGGAGAGCAATTTTTTCTTAAATGGTTTTTGGTGGTCATGTCGCATTTAGGAAGCCCCCATGGTGCCAGAACAGCAAAAAAAAAAAAAACCAAAAAAAAAAAACACATGGCATACTATTTGGGAAACTTCACCCCTCACGGAATGTAACAAGGGGTACAGTGAGTCTTAACACCTCACAGGTGTTTGATGAATATTTGCTAAAAGTGGGACTTGAAAATGAAAAATTAGATTTTTTTTTCACTAAAATGCTGGTGTTACGCCAAATTTTTCATTTTCATTTTCACAAGGGGTGATAGGAGAAAAAGCCCCCCCCCCAAAGTTTGTAGCACCAAAGTTTGTACCCCATATGTGGATGTAAAGTGTTCTGAGGGCGCACTACTGGGCTCAGAAGAGAAGGAGCATCATTAGGCTTTTGGAGAGAAAAATTTGGTTGGAATGGAAGTTGGGGGCCATGTGCATTTTAAAAGCACCCCATTCTGCCAGAACAGTGGAGCCCCCCACATGTGACCCCATTTCGGAACTACACCCCTCATGGAATGCAATAAGGGGTGGGTGCATTGATTTACACCCCACTGGTGTTTGACAGATCTTTGAAACAGTGGGCTGTGCAAATGAAAAATAAAATTTTTCATTTTCACGGACCACTGTTCAAAAAATCTATCATGCTCGCTGCACCCTAAATGCTCGCTGCACCCTATGTTACATTCCGTGACGGGTGTAGTTTCCAGAATGGGGTCACATGTAGGGGATACACTGTTTTGGCAACATTGGGGCCATGAACGATTTCAGCAGGCATCCCATTCCGTTCACCGCCCGGTTACCGGCGGGGAACAGAACGCAGAGGGCGTACAGGTAATGGGAATGATTCTTTTATTATTATTATCATTATTTTTTATTGTTTTTAATCCAAATCAAGATATTATTTCCCTAACCAGACTACTGGTTGACCCATCAATACCCTCTTTAGGTCATGTTCACACATTTGCACAACCTGGCAGGCGCAAGGACAGCTCTGAAATGCGCCATCTTATAAACTGCAATAGATTTCCGAGTACCTTCCACAAAAGAAATAGACAGGGCTATTCTTTCTGCGGACGCCAGAATCATCTGCCGTGGAAATTCCACCATGTTCACAGTGCAGCAGAATCCCAATGAAATCAAGAGGACTCTGCTGCAGCGGAATGTCCATGCAGAATATTCCTGTGGAATTCCGCACGGATATTCCACCGTGTGAACATACCCTTATGTGGTGTTAGCCAGGAAGGGCACCTTGCATTTATTTTATTTCCAATTGCTAGATAAGAAAACTATTTAGATTATTGCATTTTCCTTTTTATTCATAAAAAGGATTCATAACAAATATAGGGTCATCACTCTCCTTATTCACAGGACAGGATTTTAGGAGCTCCTATACTAGAACATCCCTAAGGTAATATACAAACTTTGCTATGTTCCCTAATGGATAGGGGCTGACTTTTCCTGTTGACTCTCAGAAATGCATATATGGAGCATTGCAATGTTACCAGTTCTCTTTTTATTGGGTCTACAATGTTATCCTGGGAGACTAGACATTTCAAAATGCCGGTTTTTGTTTACATTGTTGGATGTTAAAAATCACGGTTTAATTGGCCTGATATCAGGCTGTGTTCACACACTGTGGCTAGATAGCAGTACAGCAGCTTATTAGTGCATGCGCTTTTTCCGCAACCAAATTTACAAAAATTGCTGTAAAAATGACGCATTTTACCACAATTTGCATAATCTTGGTAAAACACACAATTTTACTGTGATTTCGGTACTTCGCTGCAAGAACGCATGCGGTAATTAGTTATGGTGCTGCTAATTAGCAACAATGTGTAAACACAGCATTAGAGAAGGCTCAGTCAGTGTTATTTTCCTTCATGCTTATTCATTTTACCATTGTATAATATTCAGAACTACATAATTGGTTCTGGAAAAATAGATGGTAACCAGCCTTGGTATAGGAGACAGTATTACAATACACTTGGAGCTGTTCAGAACTGACTAAAGTGCATTTACCAAGTGTTCGACAAAAAACATGTCTGGCATTAAAACAGATAGCAAGGAGTTTATAATTTCCTTTCTCATCTACTATACTATAAGCAGATTTATATCTTCATTGTGTGTCACCACATTGAAGAATATTCGGAAATTTGATGCTATGTAATGTATAAGACTCAAAATATGGTTTTGCTGACAATGCAATGCTGACAAGGAGTTCTCTACAGTTTCTTACCAATAGAGAAACGGATGGGACCAACCAGGACGGGCGCCCACTCTCCAAAAGCCTCATGGTGTGTCACTATGGTATGAACACTCTTGCTTATCGAGCGGTGTATTTTCTCTGTGTCACTTTAAAGTAGTTAAAGTATATTTTTACTGTATTAGTACAAAAGAGCTAATTTTTTACATACCAACTAAGGAGCTTTATTTTGGGGCACTGTGATAGTTTTGTGATGCAGTAAATTTCCCTGCAGTCCCGTGTAAACTTCTTAATATACTGTAATACCATGTGAGTTCTACTGCATCTGATATTCTTACCTCTTATACATGTACCTTTATATGTATGACATGTCATTTGAAATTGAAGAACAATTATAACATAAGTCGTTCTTTTTATGCATAGAAATTAGAAAATTTATTGCTGCAAATTTTCAAAAATGATACAGAATGATTCCACGGCACAATCCTCCAGGGGCCTATCAACATTCCTTAGGAGATTAAAATATATTCTTTATGATTTTGTTTTTTAAAGAGAGAGATTACATGAGAGCACACAGCAAACATTACAAGTATACAGTTAAAGAGTCCAACGTTGACCATAAAATCCAGTCATCAGGAAATGTTCTTATCTGTAGAAAGATGCAAAATAATATTTCAGATATTTGTCTATGGTTGCTACACCACCAGGATGTCTAAGGACCATGTATAACAGGAGGAGCAATGATATAGGTGATCTGGGATGGAGAAAGGGAGGCTGAAGCTTCTATGAGTACTTGCCCTCACACCTCCCCTCCCCCCACCTCCGATGCTACCCTTGAAAGGGGTTGTACAAGAGTACAAAACATGGAAGCAGCATCACACATGTCCAAGGGCTGTGCCTAGTATAGCAGCTAAAAAGAGCTTGCATACACAACAAATGTGTAATATAAAAATATAGATTCACCTTTAACCTGAAAAACGTAAACATTTGCATTAAAGGAAAAATGTCAGCCTGTTCACCCATGCTAAACCCAATAGACTAGGTTATAGTGCGGGTGCACAGAATTCCCAAGGGCTCACTTACTTATTTTTGTCAACTGGCGGCCTAGATATCTTGTCCTGAAGTTCTGGGCTTTCTAATGAGAATACGCGCACTGAATGTCATCAGGACGTAAGAGCTGGGGAAAATATAGCGGCGCATGCGCTCTTCAGACAGAGCACTGTGATCACGTGATGTGGGACTCCACATCACTAGGACGTAGAGTTGAATCCAATTCATATGCATAGTGGAGGGGCGGGTTTACTACGGGAGCGAGAGGTGGCCAGCCAGCGGGGGAGACTCCTTCAGTGCGCATATTCTCATTAGAAATCCCGCAACTTCATAACAAGATATCTCGGCGACCAGTTTAATAAGTAAGTGACCCCTAGTTTGTATCCTGTTCCCAGTGTATTGGGTTTAGTGTGGGTGAAAAGGCTGACAGTTTTTTTTCCTTTAAAAGGTTAATCTAAAAAATTATTTTTATCTTTAAAAGTGCTCAGGGTGGGATTGTGTATTGTGATGAAAGCAGGAAGTGCAGAGCAGCAAAGTGTGGGGCATCAGCAGGTAAGCAGGTACATTTAAAAAATTTTTTTTTTGTTTATCCTACTCTTAACATGATTTAAAGGGGTACTCCACCCCTAGACATGTTATCCCCTTATCCAATCTCTGGGCCGGCACTGCGACGTTCATGATCACGGACATCATGACGCACCCCCTCAAATTAAGTCTAAGGGAAGGGGTGTGACGCATAGTACACAGCCGTCACGCCCCCTCCCATAGACATGAATGGAGGGGGCATGATGTGACACGTCCCAGGCTTCTGTGTTCATGAATAATGCAGCTCTGGCCTGGAGATCGCTGGGGGGGTCCCAGCGGCCGGACCCCTCACGATCAAACATGTTATCCCTGTTTTTCAATTTTTTCACTTTTGTTTTTTCCTCCTTACCTTTAAAAAATAATAACCCTTTCAATTTTGCACCTAAAAATCCATATGATGGCTTATTTTTTGCATCACCAATTCTACTTTGTAATGGCATCAGTCATTTTACCCCAAAATCTACTGCGAAATGGAAAAAAATCATTGTGTGACAATATTGATGAAAAAACGCAATTTTGTAAATTTTGGGTGCTTCCGTTTCTACGCAGTACATTCTTCTGTAAAAATGACACCTTATCTTTATTCTGTAGGTCCATATGATTAAAATGATACCCAACTTATATCGGTTGGATATTGTCGTACTTCTGGAAAAAATCATAACTACATGCAGGAAAATTTATACGTTTAAAATTGTCATCTTCTGACCCCTATAACTTTTAAATTTTTCGGCATATGGGGCGATATGAGGGCTAATTTTTTGCGCTGTGATCCGAAGTTTTTATTGGTACCATTTTTGTATTGATTGGACTTTTTGATCTCTTTTTATTTATTTTTTCATGATTTAAATAGTTACCAAAAATACGCTATTTTGGACTTTGGACTTTTTTTGCGTGTAAGCCATTGACCTTGCGGTTTAATTAACAATATATTTTTATAATTCGGAGATTTCCACAATCGGCAACACCACATAGTTTATTTTTATTTACACTGTTTTTTTTTAACCCCTTAACGACCATGGACGTAAATGTATGTCCTGGTTTGGCGTCCTGTGTATGACCGCGAGCATCGGAACGGTGCTCGCGTCATACATGGCAGGTTCCGGCTGCTAGTAGCAGTCGCCAGTAATGGCCGACATCCGTGATCGTACGGATGTCCGCCATTAACCCCTCAGATGCCGTGATCAATACAGATCACGGCATCTGCGGCAGTGTGGTACTTTGAATGGATGATCGGATCGCCTGCAGCACTGCCGCGGCAATCCGATCATCCAGCATGGTGGCCGGAGGTCCCCTCACCTGGCTCCGGCTGTCTCCCGGGGTCTTCTGCTCTGGTCTGAGATCGAGTGTCCTATACATAGCACTGAAAAGTATTAGCAATGAAAGGATTGCTATAGAAAGCCCCCTATTCGGACATAAAAAGTGTAAAATTAAAGTTGAAAAATGTAAAAATAAAAAGTAAAAAAAAAGTGAAAAATCCCCTCCCCCAATAAAATGAAAATTGTCCGTTTTTCCCATTTTACCCCCAAAAAGCGTAATTTTTTTAATAAACCTATTTGGTATCGCCGCGTGCGTAAATGTCTGTACTTTCAAAATATAATGTTAATGATCCCGTACGGTGAATGGCGTAAACGTAAAAAATTTAAAAAGTCCAAGAATGCAGCTTTTTTTTTTACACATTTTATAAAAAATTAATTTAATAAAAATTATCTAAAAGTTTTATATATGCAAATGTGGTATCGATAAAAAGTACAGATGACGGCGCAAAAAATTAGCCCTCATACCGCTCTATATATGGAAAAATGAAAAAGTTATAGGTGGTCAAAATAGGGTGATTTTAGATTACTGATTTGTTACAAAAAGTTCTAGATTTTTTTAAGCGATACAAAAATATAAAAGTATCTAGCCATGGGTATCATTTTAATCGTATTGACCCACAGAATAAAGAACACATGTCATTTGTACCGTAAAGTGTATAGTGTGAAAACAAAACCCTCCAAAATGCGCAAAATTGTGGTTTTCATTTAAATTTCCACCCTAAAAAATAGTTTTTGGGGTTCGCCATACATTTTATGGTAAAATGAGAGGTTTCATTGCAAAGTACAATTGGTCACGGAAAAAAACAAGTCCTTATATGGGTCTGTAGATGGAAATATAAAGGAGTTATGGATTTTAGAAGGCGAGGAGGGAAAAACGAAAACACTAAAATAAAATTGGCCTGGTCCTTAAAGGGGTACTCCACCCCTAGACTTCTTATCCCCTATCCAAAGGATAGGGGATAAGATGTCAGAATGCCGCGGTCCCGCTGCTGGGGATCCCCGAGATCCCCGCTGCGGCACTGCGCTATCATTACAGCACAGAGCGAGTTTGCTCTGCACGTAATGACGGGCAATACAGGGGCTGGAGCATCGTGACATCACGGCCCCGCCCCTCGTGATGTCACGGCCCGCCCCTTTCAATACAAGTCTATGGGAGGGGGCGTGGCAGTTGTCATGCCCCCTGCCATAGACTTGCATTAAGGGGACGGGCCGTGATGTCACGATGGGGCGAAGCCATGATGTCACGCTGCTCCATCCCCTGTATCGCCCATCATTACGCACAGAGCAAACTCGCTCTGTGCTGTAATGATAGCGCAGTGCCGCAGCGGGGATCCCGGGGATCCCCAGCAGTGGGACCGCGGCGATCTGACATCTTATCCACTATCCTTTCGATAGGGGAAAAGATGTCTAGGGGCGTAGTACCCCTTTAAGGTGAAAATGGGCTTGGTCCTTAAGGGGTTAATGGGAAAAGAGGGGTGATTCAAATTTATGTTAGGGAAGGGGTTTAATGATCTTTATTCACTTTTTCTTCACTTTTTTTTTTTGCAATGTTATAGCTTCCATAGGGGGCTATAACACTGCACTAACTGATCTTTTACATTGATCAATGGTTTCTCATAGGAAACCATTGATCAATGATTGTGCCTCTTGACTGCTCATGCCTGTATCTCAGGCACTGAGCAGTCATTCGGCGATCGGACAACAGGAGGCAAGGTAAGGGACCCTTCTGACCCAGTGTGATCAGTACCACGTGCTATTAGCCACGGGTCCCGGCCGTGGCCCCACGTTATAGAACGGGAGTGGACTCAGGCCATACAGGTACGCCCGCAGTAGTTAAGGGGTTAAATAAAGAAGTAACTTTACGAACAACTCCTTTATCATTGGTTATTAGCGTGCATAATTTCATGTAGAGAATCAGCATAAGTCCCATCAATATCCCTTCAGGACCTTCAAGCAAAGCAATGCTACTGGAGCTTCTTACCTTGAAGCCTTTGGGCCACAAAGTTTCAGTGGGCCCACTGTCTACCCAACCTCTTGAAAAAAGATAGAACATAAAGTTTCCTAGAATGCCATGGACCCCACAAACCCTGTGTACCAGCTGTATAGGTTTGCCTGGTAGTGATTCTAGCTTTGGACCATATTGTGCTTCTGGCTTCTTTTAAAGAGGACCTATGACCAACTCCCCAAAAAATAATACATTTTGTGATTGAGAATTGAGATACTGTTATTAAATAACTTAGGGTGCCCTGATTTTCTTTCTTTTTTCACTTTCTTGATACACTCTTCCTCCCTGAGATATAAGGGTTTGAAATTTGTCTGACAATTTAGGGAATCTGTCAGATGGGTGTGGACTTAATTTTAATATTGGGAGGTGAGGGTGGGAATATACAATTAGGGGTGTGTGGATCTTTTACATTGTAGGGCGTATATGTCTAATACACACCAACGACTGTATAATCCCGCCCATCACCTGATTAAGTTAACATTAAGTTCACACCCATCTGACTTATTCCCTGAATTGTCAGACAAATTATAAACCCTCATATCTTGGGAATGGAAGGGCGCATCCGTAAACTGTGAAAAGGTGTGAGACCAGGACATCGTAAGCTATAAAATGATAGGGATCTCATTTTTTGGGTTGACCAAAGGTCCTCTTTAAGTTGCAAAAAATAACACTTTGTCATTAGATGGATGTTAATTAATATGGTCAATAATACAATTCTCACAATGACTGATGTTTAACTTTAATGGATGTCTGAAAATTGCCCCGTAAAGTTGGGTGACAGGGCATTTTAAATGTTTTGTAGGGGACACATTTGTTGTTACCCACCTATTTTTTCAACTATTAGGCAATATCCTTTCTAAACACAATGTATTTACTGACAGTTATCTTTAGTCTTCCTTTCATACATTAATTATTATTAAGCTGTTTACAAATATAGGCATTAAAGATTAAATCTCACCTCTGTGCCAGTCTTTACCACATATCCATTAATAGATTCACAGTCATCAAGGTGACAAACAAGGTTAACAATGACTGCAATGGACTGTATACGTTGATTGTAGCAATTGAAGTGGTTCCGGGAGTGGTGGTGGATGTAGTGGTGGGAGAGGTGGTGGATGTAGTGGTGGGAGAGGTGGTGGATGTAGTGGTGGGAGAGGTGGTGGATGTAGTGGTGGGAGAGGTGGTGGATGTAGTGGTGGGAGAGGTGGTGGATGTAGTGGTAGGAGTATTGCTGGAAGTTGTAATCGATGTGTCGCTGGGAGCAGTGGTGGATGTGTTGCTGGATGTTGTGGGAGTAGCACTGGGAGAAGTTCCCACTTTGGCATCAAATGACCTTGTCTGTATATTGACATTATTTAGCACAAATTCTAGCTTATATCCATTTCCTGAAATAACAAAACAACATTATTCCTTTTTTTCTTTCAATTTTAGCTATTAATGCCCCACAAAGTAATGCAACATCACATCTTTGCTTCCCCTATTGATAACATTATCTAACACGTCTCAATGGCCTGTCTCTGTAGCACCCATGGGGGTGGGGAGTCTGGTGGGTTTGGCTTTTTATTTAGGCAGTCTGATCTGGGATCTTATTTACATTATTTAGGTGGTCTGATTTACTTATGGGGTTTGGTTTGAGTTTAATTTATTTGAGGGGGTCTAGTATGGAGACTAATTTATAAAAAGGGTCATCACGCCCCCTCCCACAAACATGAAGATAGGTGGTGTGACGTGATGTCATGAGGGGACGTGGCATGATGTCACGTCTCCAGTCCCAGAAACACAGAGGTTTCCGAGACTGGAGCAGCAGCTCCGCATAGAATGCAGGTGCTGCATGGAGATCGCAGGGGGTCCCAGCGGTGGGCCCCCTGCAATCAGACATCTTATCCTCTATCCTTTAGATGGGGGATAAGATGTCTTTGTCCGGAATACCCCTTTAAAGGAGTACTCCGGTAAATAACTATATTTTTCATATCAACTGGCTCCAGAAAGTTAAACAGATTTGTAAATGACTTCTATTACAAAAACTTAATCCTTCCAGTACTTATCAGCTGCTGTATACTACAGAGGAAGATGAGTTGTTCTTTTCTGTCTGTCCACAGTGCTCTCTGCTGACACCTCTGTCCATGTCAGGAACTGTCCAGAGTAGGAGAAAATTCCCATAGTAAATCTCTCCTTCTCCGGCTAGTTCCTGACATAGACAGAGGTGTCAGCAGAGAGCTAAGTTCAGATAAGTACTGGAAAGATAAAGATTTTTTTTAATAGAAGTAATTTACAAATCTGTTCAACTTTCTGGCACCAGTTGATTTGAGAAAATATTTTTTCACTGGAGTACCCCTTTAACATTCTCTGACATGCCTTAAAGAAGTTGTACACAGTAGGGATCGACCGATTATTGGTATGGCCGATATTATCGGCTGATAATCACGATTTTGGGCATTATCAGTATCGGTAATTACCTTGCCGATAATGCCCCGCCTCCCGCACCGCGACCAAGCGCAAAAGCCATTGCAGTGCATTGATTAAAAGCGCCCGCTTTAAATCAATGATCTGCAGTGGTGTCGCGGGGAGATAAATAGCCGATAACTTATACCGGAATATCGGTATAAGTTATAGGCTATCGCCCCTAACCTCCACCGATTATCGGTATCGGCCCTAAAAAAACGATATCGGTCGATCCCTAGTACACAGTAAAAAAAACTCCCCAGAAGTTGCTGTAATCCCCCAGGTTAACTTGTCTTAATGGGATTTAGTCTGTACCTGGCACTTCAAGAACAAGGTCAGTGTAGTTAGCCCAACAGCTGTCAAAGGGAATGGTGACATTTCCTTCCAGTCCATTGCTCACAGTGGTGCCGTTGGAGTATTTCAGGGTTGCTGTTAGTGTCATTGAACTTGCGCTTACAGAGACACAGTTCTCCTAGAAAACAGAGTGACGAAATACAGGCAAATCAGCAAGAAAGAGAACATGCGTCATGCATGTATTCCATATGTGGATAACCAATATTCAACATTATTACTGTCTCTATGCCTGTAGGGAATTGATGCCATCTAAACATACTATTTTCATAACTCCATTATTGACTAATTTGTATTATGGACACATTTTTTTTGAATCTGTATTACTTCTAAAACCCTTGGCCTGACCACAGGTTTGATGGTTGTACTTATATACGGCATCACCAATATGGTTTGATAAATCTACTTTGCTTTAATAGGTTACTAAGAGGTTTTTAATAGGTTGCTTTGTGAAAGAAATAGAGTACTGTATATACTCGAGTATAAGCCGAGTTTTTCAGCACGATTTTTCGTGCTGAAAACACCCCCCCCCGGCTTATACTCGAGTGAACTCTCCGCCCTCAGTGGTCTTCAACCTGCGGACCTCCAGATGTTCCAAAACTACAACTCCCAGCAAGCCCGGACAACCATCGGCTGTCCGGGCATGCTGGGAGTCGCAGTTTTGAAACATCTGGAGGTCCGCAGGTTGAAGACCACTGCAGCCTTCGCCATCATCCAGACCCCCCCCCCTTTAGTTTTGTACTCACCTCCGCTCGGCGGGACCTTAGGGTGAGCTGGTCCGGGCCATCTGTGCTGCAGGACCGTCCAGTGGGGAGGGATAGTCGTTCCGGGCTGTCCATCTTCACCGGGGGGCCTATTCTCCGCGCTTTGTTCGCGGCCCCGGAATAGTGACGTTGTCTTGACGACGACGCACAGGGACGTTCATGAGCAACATCCCTGTGCGTCGTCGTCAAGGCATCGTCTCTATTCCGGGCCCAAAGCGCGGAGAAGAGGCCCCCCCCCCCCTGGTGAAGATGGACAGCCCGGAATGACTATCCCTCCCCACCGGACGGTCCCTGCAGCACAGATGGCCCGGACCAGCTCACCCTAACGTCCTGCCGAGCGGAGGTGAGTACAAAACTAAAGGGGGGGGTCTGGATGATGTCGAAGGCCGCAGTGGTCTTCAACCTGTGGACCTCCAGATGTTTCAAAACTACAACTCCCAGCATGCCAGGACAGCCGATGGCTGTCCGGGCATGCTGGGAGTTGTAGTTTTGGAACATCTGGAGGTCCGCAGGTTGAAGACCACTGTTAAATCAGACATTGACAAGCAGTGATGATGAAGGGGGGGGGGTGGGCTGGTGACAGGTGGTGATGATGAAGGGGGGGTGGGATGATGACAAGGGGATGATGACAGGTGGTGATGATGAAGGGGGGGTGTGGAATGATGACAGGTGGTGATGATGAAGGGGAAGGGATGATGACAGGGGGGATGATGACAGGGGGATGATGACAGGCGGTGATGATGAAGGGGGGAATGATGACGGGGGGGATGATGACAGGGGGATGATGACAGGCGGTGATGAAGGGGGATGTGTGGGATGATGACAGGGTAATGATGACAGGCGGTAATGATGAAGGTGGGGTGTGGGATGATGACAGGGTAATGATGACAGATGATGATGATGAAGGGGGGGGGGTGGGATGATGACAGGGTAATGATGACAGGCGGTGATGATGAAGGGGAATGTGGGATGATGACAGGGGGATGATGACAGGGTAGTGATGAAGGGGGGATGATGACAGGCGGTGATGATGAAGGGGGGATGATGACAGGGTGATGATGATGAGGGTGTTAATGACGGGGGTCTGGATGATGACAGGGGGGATGATGTATTTCCCACCCTAGGCTTACAGTCGAGTCAATAACTTTTCCTGGGTTTTTGGGGTGAAATTAGGGGCCTCGGCTTATATTCAGGTCGGCTTAGAACCGTTTAACCCCACGGCTCCTGACAGTTAAATAATCCTGTTTAATCCTTACCGTATATACTTGAGTATGACAGCTCTCACTCTGTTTTGTTTTGCCTTGGGCTATGCCCAGCTGTCTGGACTGGTCAGCTGATCTTGATGTGAGCACCTGGTCTGGGCCTATTTAAGCTGGCAGTCTACTTCCAATCGCTGCCTGCTATAGAACTCAGTTTGTACTCCTAGCTAGCTTTCTTCTTTTTCTGTAATATCTGGCATTTTTACCCTTTGGCTCCGCTCTCTGACTCTCTGGTATTAGTAATTTTGTACTCTGACAGCTCCTGGCTTTTGACGCGGATAGTGGACTTGGACTTATTGTGTGAGTGTGTTAATTTTGCTTTGTTAGTCTGTCTGTTTCCTACTGTTCCTTGACCTGAGTCTGTATTATTGTATTTTATTATTTTGACTATTATGTCCCTCACTTGTCTAGGGAGGGACTGTCACCGTGGTTACAGACCTGTCACCTAGGGCAGGTACGTAAGTAGGTGGGGATAGGAGAGTGGGCGAGAATAGTCCCTGCCCATACGTGACATTAACAGCCCCATTAACGAAAGGAGGTCTATCTTTCCCCAATATAAGCCTTTAATTTCTTTTATCACAAGGTAGAAAAACATATGTCATTTTAATTGTTGGATTGAAAAACAAGGTGCAATATTCTATTATTTTTGAGGTATTGGAATCTGGCTGCTTAACAACAACAGACTGGAAGCTATTCCCATCCGCAGAGTTATACATGAACAGTTGGAAATGGTTGAAGAGGCTCCAGAATGCTAATTTCTTACATGATTTTGCACTATTATGGGGTAATGTCAACCTTTGCAAAATCAACAAATTATATAGCTTCAACAAATTGAATAATGCGAGTATTAAAAAGTTTCTGATGTGGTTATTTCTGTCAGTATTAAAGACTAATTATGCAGTGATTTAATCTTTCCAATACAGCTTGGTAGGAGTATATACTGTCATCTCATACTATAAGTAAATGAATGAATTCATTATTCTGTAAAAGGTGCTGTAAAGAAAAAAGAATTGTTTTATATATTTATTAAATTGATGGATTATTTTCAAGGTGGTTTGGAATTTAAATGTAGCAGGGTATGGATGAAGGAGCTAGCACAATGGAAAAATATTTTTTGCAAGTATTAAATCTGGGTAAAGAAATATGTTGCAGAATAATTTTTTTAAATTAACAGATAATCTAGGATTGTTATCTACGATATACAACAGAGTTATTTTCTGTGTCCTAGATATGGAGTTGAAGGATCAGGGTTTTTACATATGTGTTGGTCTTCAAACTTATTACAACCTTTTTGAAGGGAGATCTGTAAGAAAATCTAAATAAAGGGTGTGCCATCCCTTATTCTCCAATTATCACTATTCTTAAAGGGGTACTCCACCCCTAGACATCTTATCCCCTATCTCACCTGCAGCACTCCCGTTCCTCAGCTGCATGGAGCGAGGATCGCTCCGTGGCTGATGATGGCCGATACAGGGGACGGAGTATTGTGACATCACGGCTCCGCCCCCTCATGATGTCACGCCCAATCCCCTCAATATAAGCCTATGGGAGGGGGCCTGACAGCCGCCCTGTCCCCTTCCATAGACTTGCATTGAGGGGGCGGGGCCTGACATCACAATATTCCGTGCAGCTGAGGAACGGGGGTGCTGCAGGAGAGATTGTGGGGTCCTTAGCAGCAGGACCCCAGCAATCAGACATCTCCGGGTCCCGTGTCCGCAGGGGGCCCCTGTCACATTCGGGACATCCCTGTGTCCCGAAAAATCTTTTCATGACACAAAGATGTTACCTCTCTGCGGCCCTACGTTAACTTTAAAAATGCAGGGGCCGCCGGGAGGTAGCGCATGCAAGGACGTCACTGATGTCCCGTGCGTGCGCCCATGGTAACAGCAGAGAGGAGCGGAGCAGAGAGGAGGACGTGAGTGCATGGCAAATATCCAGCACGTCATCTTCGGTGGAGGAACACTGAAGTGGGGCAATAAACAGGCATACAGCCTTCAGCCATACACTGTATATGGCTGAAGGCTGTATGTCTGTGGAGGGAACTGTACTGTACCTAATGCGGGGAACTGTACAGCACCTAATGTGGGGGAACTGCACTGCACCTAATGTGGGGGAACTATACTGTACCTAATGTGGGGGAACTATACTGCACCTTATGTGGGGGAACTATACTGCACCTAATGTGCGGAGAACTATACTGCACCTAATGTGGGGAACTGTACTGCACCTAATGTGGGGAACTGTACTGCACCCAATGTGGGGGAACTATACTGCACCTAATGTGGGGGAACTGTATTGCACCTAATGTGGGGGAACTACAACCTAATGTGGGGGAACTATTCTGCCAACCTAATGTGGGGGAACTATACTGCACCTAATGTGGGGGAACTGTCGGGAGGGGGGGGGGGGGGCATCATAATGAAGTGCTCAGTCTTCCAGGCAGCCTTAATCTGGCACCACTCAAGGTATGGCCACTGGGTCCTGGGCCAGGCACGGGGCAAATAATCACTCTGATGCAAGGTTACGGAACAACGGCAGCTTTACTGAGGTAGACAGGTGTTATAGTCTTTACAGCTCAGTTAGGCCCAAGGGGATGACCAGTGACTTAAGTAGACTTGCGACCTCGCTCGGACTTGTAGTGGACTTGGACTATATTATGCATACCCATGCTAACTTTAGCAGACTTGACTGACTGGACTATGACTGACTAGACTTCACCCCTGTGGTTGCTTACCAGGCATTGACATTCAACTGAAGGGGCACTTGGGTATTGAAGCGTGGCTGCATGGTTAGGCCTATGTCTCCCTTAGGACACCAGACACTCTCAGGTCTTGACTGTACTGCTCCTCAGCTTAGAATGAACTCCTCTCTGAACTAGCTCCTCCCAAAAATATAGGGGATCAATTTAGAGGACTCCCATGGGTCACCCACAAGTCACTTGGTCACTGACACCTTCCCTGGTTACATAGGACTTGGTAACAACATTTAAAGGCATATGAACATTGGAAAGACAAATCAATAAATAACATAAGACACTGTTAACCACTTAAGGTACATAGCATGGAGGTGGACCCAGGGGACACTGAAATAGAGTCCGCCAAACAGGACAGAAAGGGTACAGGAAAGCAACTCCATACTGGGCCACCACAATGTCAAGGGGTGGAGTACCCCTTTAATGATGATTATGCTCTCTATGTAGCGTGAAGAATAAGAAGAGTTGTAATCTCTTGAATCTCTTTTTTTCATGCTAGATTATTAAATTTAAGAACATGGACGTCCTCAAACAACTATTACATGTGTATGAATAGCTAAACAGTGACATATTTGAAACATATATATGTCTTACAGTACTTACTTCAGAGTCTACAGCCATTACAGATGGCTGCTGGGAAAGCAAGTCTCCGGGAAGTCCAGCCACAGGTTGTTGGATGACTTTGAGCGCAGATACAGCAGCCAAATAACTTCCAGTAGATGCCTTAGTTCCATTAACAGGCTCAGCTGCCACCTGGGAGATATAACCTTTGTCAGTGTCTTGGGTTAGTTTTGTGGTTTATTGCAAATAATTTTGGAACTGCTTTGTACTCATTTCATCAATTCAGGATGATTAGCCGGTTATGGGTTGCTTCCCTGAGTCCTTCAGGGTTCACTTGTATGTGTGTGTGTACATATAGTAAAGCTGCCATGATTGTATGTGTGTGTGTATATATAGTAAAGCTGCCATGATTGTATAGTTATGTTATCATAATTTACTAATACACATGTAATATGCTTCATACAGTCATTGGCAAAATATTTTTCCTCCAAATAGAAATATTGAATTTCTACAAAACTCTGCATACAGTTGTGTCTCAGGAAGCATGTAAATGACTACAGGGGTGGTCTGATTACACACTGGATCTTACCACAGGAGTTCTTTAAAGTGCCTTAGCCAAAATTCCATAAAAAGGCACTCAGATGCTACTTTGGGTAGTGTACATCATGATGAGAAATTGTTTACTGCTAAACATGCCTATATTTACACAGTTGAAGACATTTTGCCCATTTGACAGACTTTAAAGTGTGGGGGGGGAGGGGGGAGGCATCCGTTTAACAAAATGTCTCTCACTTTAACCAAGCTTTTAGGAGGAGTTGGGAAGGTTTCGGGATTCAATGATGGTTGGGTTTGAGTATGGAGGCCTCTGGGAAGCCATCACATGCAGAAGTTGGTTACCACTAATAGTAATATGAGGGACACTAATAGCTCAGCTATATGTGCAGGAACTCCTTCGGCTACATGTGTAGCCTCTCATGGCTGGCAGAACTTCCAGGAATGTGTCCACCAAATAAACACTTCCTTGGCTGACCGTTAGTGTTGACTGACTATTGCATGCGATGGCTCCCCAGTTCATTTCACCAGCAGTTGAGGCAGTGTGTCCCCAGATATATCGCCAATCAAGCATTTTTGGGTTAGGGAGCCAACTTAGGAAAATTAAGCTTAGAATCTACAGGTCCAGCTGCAACATCTGTAGCATGTGGAACCTGTATGCCTCCATGCCCAACCATATCTCATCTTGTATCAAGGCTACAGGCAGCCCAATAGAGTCCCTTCTTTGGATGTACAGTTTTCTCCAAGAATCTTATTCTTTCACTCTTAGGGTATGCTCACATGAGCGGACCCACAGCGTATTTTACGTTGCGAATCTGCCGCAGAAGGACCACTGCATGGTGGCTTTACATGTGCCTACTCGGAACGGCAATACCCGCTATGAGCAGACACACTGCGATGTGCGAGTCCGCCTAGGTCATGGAGCAGGGGGAGTGGCTGCGATGTGTGTGAGTACACGGCGCATGTACGACGACTCGCACATCGCTTCAGTGTGTCTGCTCTTATCAGCGTAATGACGCTATGAGCAGGCACATGTAAAGCCACCACGCAGCGGTCCTTTAGCGGCGGATCCGCAGCGTAAAATACGCTGTGGGTCAGCTCGTGTGAACGTACCCTTATACTGTAAACACTTACATACATCATAATTACATTTACATATATTAAGTCATTTTTTATTCCAACAACTTCTTCTTGGTGTGCTATTGTTTTTTTTTTTTTTTTTGTAGTCAATTTTTATGTTTAAGAGCAGGAATTATTTGATAATAGAATAGCAGCAGGGAGTAAGTACCTGACTCCAGGCAGGATCACTAGGAGATGGGACTGGATCAGAAACAGACAGTGATGACACCGTGACATTCAACTGAGAGCTGAGGCTTCCATTAATTGCAGAAGATGCCAGGTCTTGGCTTATAGTCTGGAAATCTGTGTATGTCAGTGGATCTAAATGAGAAGACCAGAAAATGTTTTACTGAAAAAGTGTCATAAATTACAGGATAAACTTCAAGAGCAGAAAGAAGTAGAATATAAAATGAGCTTAGATGGATCTCTGATTGTTAATATTGATGTCTTTACTAAGAATAAGCTATCAATATCAGATAGGTGGTGGTCTTACTCCCAGCACCACCACTGATCACATGATTGGATGAAGGCCTAGGACCTAAGTCTACTTACACTCAATCTAGCCACTCCCCCCTGTGGCTTTGTGGGACTGGGCATAATTTGCAGGCCAGACCGATGCACAAAAAGGGTAGATAAAATGGGTGGGGGTTAAAATGTGGGTGTGTCTTTGTGAGATGGGGTCGGGTTTGCAAGCCGGACACCTTCACGAGGAGATGCAGAGAGGAGCTTGTGGAATAAGGTACTGGTAGTCCCATATACTTGCATGGGACTTGAAACAAAAGGGTTAATGTATGTTAGGGTAAATTTAACTATCATATCTTTTTATTTGACATATAAGTAATATGTGTACCAGGTATTATTGAACTATCTATAGCCGTACGGAAGTTATGTGGGAACATACATTTGCCATTGATTTGCATGGGACTTTAAACAAAAACCCTGACCCTCACAAATGGGGGTAATTAAGGGTTAAATTAACTATCCTATATTTAAGTGTGTATAAGTTACATGTGACCAAGTATTATCGAAATATCTCCAGCGGTTTGGAAGTTATGCAGTAACATATATTTCCCATAGACTTGTATGGGACTTTAAACAAAAACCCCGCCCCTGGCAAATGGGGGTGAGTAAAGGTTAAATTATCTATCCTATGTTTGTTGTTGACATATTAGTAACATGTTTGCCAAGTTTCACGTTAATATCTTTAGCCGTTTGGACGTGATCCTGGAACATAAATAGATTTTAAAAAATGGCATTAAACTACAACTTATTCTGAAAAAAATAAAATAAAATAAGCCCTCAGACAGCTCTGTTAATGACAAATAAAAATGTTATGATTCCTAGAATACAAGGTGGAAAAAAAACTGTGAAAAATAATTAAATAATCTAGCCTCTCCTTCTATATTACATATGTTGTCTATATTGCAACCAGCACTGTGGTCAGACAGAAAGGAAAAACTAAACTTCCTCTGTAGTATACAGTAGCTGAAAAGTATGGAAGGATTAAGATTTTTAACCCCTTAAGGACACATGACGTACTGGAATGTCATGTGTCCACTCCCGATCTATAACGCGGGGCCACGGCTAATAGCGCGCGGCATCCCTATTAAAAGTTTGAATCACCCCCCTTTTCCCATTAAAAAACAAAACACAGTGTAAATAAAAATAAACATATATGGTATTGCCGCGTGCGGAAATGTCCGAATTATAAAAATATATTGTTAATTAAACTGCACGGTCAATGGCGTGCGCGCAAAAAAATTCCAAAGTCCAAAATAGTGCATTTTTGGTCATTTTTTATATTATGAAAAAATGAATAAAAAGCGATCAATAAGTTCTATCAATGCAAAAATGGTACCGTTAAAAACTTCAGATCACGGTGCAAAAAATGAGCCCTCATACCGCCCCATAAACGGAAAATAAAAAAGTTATAGGGGTCAGAAGATGACAATTTTAAACGTATACATTTTCCTGCATGAAGTTATGATTTTTTCCAGAAGTACGACAAAATCAAACCTACACAAGTAGGGTATCATTTTAACCGTATGGACCTACAGAATAAATATCAGGTGTCATTTTTACCGAAAAATGTACTACGTAGAAACGGAAGCCCCCAAAAGTTACAAAATGGCGTTTTTTTTTCAATTTTGTCGCACAATGATTTTTTTTCCGTTTCACCGTAGATTTTTGGGCACAATGACTGACGTCATTACAAAGTAGAATTGGTGGCGCAAAAAATAAGCCATAATATGGATTTTTAGGTGCAAAATTGAAAGAGTTATGATTTTTTAAAGGCAGATTTTTTAAAGGCAAGGAGCAAAAAAGGAAAATAGAAAACGGAAAAAACCCCGGTCCTTAAGGGGTTAAATAGAAGTAATTTATAAATTTGTTTATTTTTCTGGCACTAGTTTATTTTAAAAAAAAATTCCCACTGGAGTACCCCTTTTATATTTAGGTGTAGCATTCCTATAAGAAATAATGTAACCCCAGTTCTTAACTTTTGAAGATCTTCAAATCTGGTATGCATTTGTTCACACATAAATGAAAATATAACTCATAAAAGTCACTCAATAGGAGTATTCTTAAGAACATAAGGCATGTCACAGATACATACAACAATTACAAGAGATTATTACAGCATTATTACTGAATGTTCTAAGCATGTGACAGAAAAAAGCGTGTTTCAGGAAGCCTTTATCTTACCTGTTGCATTAGAAGAAGAAGAGTTGGTTTGTTGGACTGGTGGGTCAGAAATCTCTACTGATACAGATATTCCTCCCGTGGCCCTCTTTCTGCGGCTGGAACCCTCCCTAATTATCTTTGTAATACGAATTTTGCTTGCTGGGATCTTCAAGAAAATTGCAAGGTTCTGGACAAGATTTGCACCATAAAACTGATCCTCAGTCATTGCCGGCATCTTGAATGAAATAACAATGAGAGGAGATGTGCGTATTTCAACTGGAGTGGATCCTCTGACCAGGATGTACAGCATGTTATAGTCTTTGTCAAAGTAGTTTTCTCCCACAATCGTTGAGCCGAGCTTCGGCATGTATTGTCCTATCAGAAGAAGTGACAACATTTACAAAATCAGCTAAGTAATGTATTTGTAATAAGAGAGGTTTTAGACATATATGCAACTGGCAATCACAGGGTTAATTTCTTGATTATGAAGAATAAATTTATCGAAATAGCTAGGAAGGTTTATTGTAGCCTGGATGTACTGGACTATGGATTATAGCAGTAGCCAGAGATTAAAGGAGAACTCCAGCAAGAATGAACAGGATAGGTGATCACTGGGGGGGTCCGACCGCTGGGAGCCCCACTATCTCTGAAACAGGACCAGTTTCTCAGTGAGGAGCACGTGCTGCAGATGGCACATGGCTCCATTCATTTCTATGGGAGGGCCAAAAAGACCCGAGTACAGCACAGGACATCATCAGCGCTCCCATAGAAATTAATGGAGCATGTGCTGTCTACCGGTAGATGAAACACTCTCCTCTCTAAAAGATCGCAGCAGTCAGACCCCCCTGCGATCAGTTACTTGTCCTCTATCCTGTGAATAAGGGATGAGTACATTTTTGTTGGCGTTTCCCTTTTAGACTTGTCACTTAGAGAAGACACCTAAGCTTTGTCTCTGCTACTTGAAACAATGGGAAAATGGACATTTCCTAATTCAAACATTCAGACTGGGCTTTGCCTAGCATACATGTGTTTTCAGTAGGGAGAAGAGCAAAATCTGTTGTCAGCAGCTTCCATGAGAACAAAGGCTGCGACATATAAGAAGTTCTCTGATTTCAGTAAAAATTGACGGATGATTAATGACCAAATCTAATCAATCATCCAATCTGTCTATCCATCTCATATCTATCTATGTATCTATTAACAATGCATATAGAGAGTTTTCAGACCACCAGATTCTGCACTCAATAAATCAAAAAGAGAATTAAAACAAAAAAGATTTCTAGAAATGTTAGCAAATTTATTAAAAAAGAAAAACTAAAATTTGGTATGAACATACTGTTAATACTCAGATCCTATGAAATGACAAGTGAACTTTATCTTTTAAGGGCTTATATTTCACTTGATTATCTTTATAATGTTAATTCACCTTGACTGGAGTGACTCAAGGTAAATTCAGTTGACTGGACATAATATGGAAAGACACAGCCCTGTCTATATAAGGTCTCACAACAGACAGTGCATATTAAGACCTGTCTGTAGAGCTTAGAGACAAGATTGTGTGGAGGAGAAGGTCTGGACAACAGTACAGAGCAATTCTGCTGTACTAAAAGTTCCCAAGAGCACAGTGTTCTCCATAAGTTTTAAATGGAAGAAGTATGGAACAAACAGGACTCTTTGTAGGCTTAACCACCCCACCAAACTACATAATGGGGGAGAAATGACTCTGTCAGAGAGATGACCAAGAACCCAATGGTCACCCTGGCTGAGCTCCAAAGATCCTGGATGTAGATGGGAAAAACTTCCACAAGGTCAATCAACACTGCAGCTCTCCCCAATCTGGACTTGGCTAAGCGGCCTCTCCTTGAAAAAAAATAAAATAAAAACAACATAAAAGCTTGCCTAGAGTTTGCAAAAAAGCCCATAAAGAACTCTCGGACTGTGAGAAACAAGTTTCTTTGGCCTGATGAAACCAAGATTTAAGTTTTTGGCCTTAATTCTGAACATCATGTCTGGTGGAAACCAGGCACTGCTCATCACCTGCCCAATACCATCCCGTTTGGACAGGGAGACTGGTCAAGATTGAGGGAAAGCTAAATGGAGCAAAATATCTAATATAAGTGAGTTCACCCCTCATATTTTTGTAAATATTTTATCATATATTTACATGTGACAAAACTGAAGAAATTACCCTCTGTTACAATGTAAAGTAGTGAGTGCACGGCCTGTATAACATATAATGTTGTGTCCACTCAAAATTACATTACACACAGCGATTTATGTTGTCACATGAAAAGATATAAAATATTTACAAAATGTCAGGAGTGGACTCATTTATGTGGGATACTGAACATAGATATTCTTAAAGGGGTTCTCCGGTGCTTACACATCTTATCCCCTATCCAAAGGATAGGGGATAAGATGCTTGATCGCGGGAGTCCCGCAGCTGGGGACACCCGTGATCATGCACGTGGCACCCCGTTTGTAATCAGTCCCCGGGTCTGATTACGGGCGACTACAGGGCCGGCGGCGTGTGACGTCACGCCTCCGCCCCCGTGTGACGTCACGCTCCGCCCCTCAATGCAAGCCTACGGGAGAGGGCGTGATAGCCTCTCCCATAGGCTTGCATTGAGGGGCGGAGCGTGACGTCACGGGGGCGGAGGCGTGACGTCACACGCCACTGGCCCTGTAGTCGCACATAATCAGACCCGGAGCGAACACGCTCCGGGGACTGATTACAAACGGGGTGCCGCATGCATGATCACGGGCGTCTCCAGCTGCGGGACTCCCGCGATCAGGCATCTTGTCCCCTATCCTTTGGATAGGGGATAAGATGTGTAGGCACCAGAGAACCCCTTTAATAAAAAAAACCTTATCCAGACTGCTCTTGTCTTTAGACTGGGCTGAAGGTTCACTTCCATCAAGACAATGACCCCAAGCGTACAGCCAAGACACCACAAGAGTGGCTTGAAGACAACTCTTTGAATGTCCAGCAAGAGCCCTAACTTGAACCCAATGAAACATCTTTAAAGATGCCTAAGAATGGCTTTCATCAATGTTCCCATTACAGCCTGACATAGCTTGAGAGCATCTACAGAAAAAAATGGCCAAAAATCCCCAAATCCAGATGTGCAAACCTTGTGGCTTCATAACCAAGAAGACTGGAGGCTGTAATCACTTCCAACGGTGCCTCAGCTAAGTCCTGAGTAAAAGGTTCTGAATACTGTCACTGCAAGAGTTTAGTTTTTTCTTTTAAACAAATTAGAAAAGATTTCTAACATTCTGTTTTCACTTTGTGATTAAGGGGTATTAAGTGCAGAACTATGGGGGAAAACTTGAATCATCTTTTTATTTTGGCACAAGTCATCAACATAGTCAAAAAATGCATTGACTTACCCTGATAAGTAGGTTCCTGCAAGGTATAGTCTGATCCCTTCCATTGTATGTTTGTTGGACTTACATAGACATTATTAACATAGACATCCAATCGTTGAGGATTTGAATAGTAGATTCCCACGATGACAGACTGCAATAAAAGAAATTATGGGATGCTATGGGACAGAATGAAGCCAAGCCCCCCCCCCCCCCACAAAAAAAATAGAGCAATGAATACTCCCATCATATGCTTTCATGTAGAGGTCCTAGCTTATTTAATTGCTGTTTGCAATGGATTTGTATTATGCACGTGTCTTACAATTTTTTTTTTTCACTAAGACAACTGCCTTCCAAATGCCGTATTTAAACATTTGGAAATAGACGGGGGTCACCTGTTGATTTGAAAAAAAATGTTTCCCTCTGAAATACTCCTTTAATATTATATTTTGTTACAGGAAAAATGTTTGGCTGACCACAATCTGTAGATTTTCTTTTTATGAGACAATTCCTTTAATATGATAAGGGATCATCCAGAAAATACTGTATATTAAAATGTTATGCTGTATTAATCTTCCTTCTGGTTGGTTCAGTATCTTACTTTTGTGTTGTCTGTGTTAAGTAGTTTTAGCCGGAGTTTCTGGGGGCTCGTGCTGGTAAAAAAAGCTTGATATGACTTGTTTGTAGCCACTACAGCGTGAAACAAGGAGACTCTCTTCTGACAGGTGTATCCGGAACACCAGCCATGGTCTTGGGGTCCTTAAGTTAAAAATCAGAAGAGTTTGATGAAACCATCAAAATTAATACAGTGAGGATATATATGAATAGACATAGTTTATCACACATACCGTTGATAAGGTCAAGATAGCCATCCGACAATATAGCCACGGGTGAGAGGCGTCGTGTCTCAGTGTCAGGATCAAGACTCTCAATAACAAGCATCTCATAATTCAGGCCGCTGCATTTGTAGCTCTCCCAGGTCGGCATGTATACACATGTGTTATCCCTGATAACACCTGAAACAAGCAAAAACACATTACTAAAAGGAAGAACAAAATGAGGAGTTAAATGTGAAGATGTACATATTTCAAGTCTATAAATTAGCTAAATGTAGTCAATCAAGACAGTTTATGTAACTATGCTCTTGGGGACTGATTTTCAGAAATCCTTGAATAAGCCTCAAGAATGTCCCTTAAAAACGCCTCAAGAAAGTCCATTGGTACCCAGTTAGTTAAGTAAGAAGTCTTTCTGAGGACATTGCCAGAAAAAGTCTATTAAAGTTCTTCAGAGGTGGTGGTCGTCTTAATTTTAACCCCTTAAGGACCGAGCGTTTTTCTGTTTTTGCACTTTTGTTTTTTTCCTCCTTACCTTTTAAAAATCATAACCCTTTCAATTTTGCACCAAAAAATCCATATGATGAAACCAAATCTATGTTGAAACCAAAAATAATAATAATAATAATAATTGTGTGACAAAATTGAAGAAAAAATAAAATTTTGCTACTTTATGGGGCTTCCGTTTCTATGCAGTAAATTTTTCGGTAAAACTGACACCTTCTCTTTATGCTGTAGGTCCATACGATTAAAATGATACCCTACTGATATAGGTTTGATTTTGTCTTACTTCTGGAAAAAATCATAACTACATGCACGAAAATTAAAACGTTTAAAATTGTCATCTTCTGACCCCTATAACTTTTTTATTTTTTGTGTACTGGGCGGTATGAGGGCTAATTTTTTTGCAATGTGATCTAAAGTTTTTAGCGCTACCAGTTTTGTATTGATCAGACTTTTTGATCACTTTTTATTCATTTTTTCATGATATAAAAAGTGAGCACATTTTTTTGCGCGTACGCCATTGACCGTGCGGTTTAATTAATGATATATTTTTGTAGTTCAGATATTTACGCATGTGGCAATACCACATATGTTTATTTTTATTATGGTTACATATTTTTAGTGATCATTAAGGTTATGTCTGGCGTAGTTAAAGGGGTATTCCAGGCAAAACCTTTTTTTATACATACTTCAGAAGCTAAAAACTATTGGAAGGATTAAGATTTTTTAATAGAAGTAATTTAAAAATCTGTTTAACTTTCCGGAGCCAGTTGATATATAAAAAAAGTTTTGGCCTGGAATACCCCTTTAAGATATTATGTTACTGACTGGAAGCTTTCCCAGATGTGAGCTGAACAAAAGTTGTATGATTGGGGATCAGACATAAATGAACTTTTTGGTATAAGATTCCTTTTGAAGCATGCATTCACTCAATCCATTCTAAAAAAGAACATGCACTTTTCCAGAAAAAGAATAGAACAAAATGTGAAAGGAAAGGTGAGTATATGAGTTCCCCTTGTTAAGTGGCCAAAAACGACCCATGCAGGAGTCAGTTCAATGTGGTAGGTGTTGTATTAGTATGGGCAAATAACAAAAAAAGAAATAATTTCCTAAACAGTTGTATTAAGGGACATCCTTTGTCTCTTTCCCTTCTAAACTAAAGAGCAAAAATTGTAATTAAGAATACAATTGTCATTTGACTTTAGGTAGAGTGAGAATACATTAAACAAATTGAGCAACCAAAGAAAAGGGCAATTTTATTGCAGACAGGAGGCTCGTAGCAAAGTGCTGGGCTCTAAGGGCCATTTGTTTATTGGGCAACACCAATACGGCCATGTCCTCAGAGCGGCGTCGGTCGATCCTGATGAGACTGGATTCCCAGCTAACTCATCTTGCAACGGACGAGCCTGGTCCGTCTGCTGAGGGTCTCCTCTTTGGGGAGTCCTTTATGAAGAATATCAAAAATTTGTTGGACTTTTTTTTGAGTCTAGACAAGGCTCAATCCTCCCTTAAAAAGTCTATGCAAGGGAAGGTTTTTGGCAAGGCCGGGAGAGGAAAGGGTCGCTCCGCCGGCAGGGTTCTTATTATAGACCCTACTCTAGAGGGCCAGTGCACTATGCCTCTAACAGGACCCAGTTCCAGCAAGTGGTGGCCCCTCCGACAACTACCCCTTTCTTCCCAGCACGAGGGAGACCCTGGAGAGCCCGAGGGGGTCCACGTGGATTTCCTTGCTCAAAGGATACAGGTGAGCCCAGTTTGTCCTCAACTAGGGAACATTCCATTGGGGGGCAGGTCACAATATTTTACCCACGCTTGGTCCAAGATTACATCGGACGCGTGGGTGCTGCAAGTGGTCTCAGGCTATCAGATAGATTTTCTGATGGGTTATCAACACCAAGGTCGCCCCCTGAATCCTTGTATGCAGCAATACTCCGTGAATCATGACGAATGGAGGGAACGCATACAGAGTCCCTCGCGGCCAACACTGAAGGAAGGTGTCCGTCGCCAATGCCTCCGGATCCGGACGTCAACTGAAATACTGTGGCAACCGCCGATTGAGCCGGGACGCAAACAAGTCCATCCGAAGAGGACCCCACAATGACTGCAACTCGTTGAAAACGGACGAATGAAGTGTCCAGTCGCTGGAATCCATCAGGTAACGAGAATTACAATCTGCAATCGAATTGGAGATCCCTGGAAGATATTCTGCCTTCAGAATCACATTCTTTTGAAGGCAGAAATGTTCGTCAACAACTCTGACCTCGTGCTCCCCAAGCGGTTGATATATTGCACCGCCGAGATGCTGTCCATGCGAAGCATGATGCAACAGTTTGTCCTGTGATAGGCGAAACTCTTGAGGGCAAATAATTTCGCCAGAAGCTCCAGACAATTGATATGTAACCAAGCCTCCTCCGGGGACCATTTTACTCCCGTGTAGGCAGATCCGCAACGGACTCCCCAGAAAAGCAAGCTGGTGTCTGATTCTATAATCAGATCCGGTTTGGAATTAAAAATGGTCTTCCCATTCCAATCCCGAGCATGACGTGACCACCATTGAAGCTCCTGATTGGCTTCCTGGGACAGCGGAACCTTGTCCGAATACAGCAGTCCCTGCGTCAAATGTCTGGTTTTTCAGACGTTGCAAAGCTCTGTAATGCAACGGGGCAGGAAATATTTATTGAATGGATGCGGCTAGCAATCCCACCACTCGAGCAATCGCTCTCAACGAGACCAACGTTTGCGAAGCAGAGCTCAGATCTCCTTCCGCAAGAGTGACAACTTCTTGATCGGGAGACTCAACGTAGCCGAGCAGGTGTTCACAAGGAACCCCAAAAACTCCATCTCCCTTGATGGCTCCATGACCGACTTCTTCTCGATGGAAGAGACAGGGTCCAACTGAGATGTTGCAACACCAGAGGACAAGAGTGCGCCACGATAAGTATATCTTCTAGATACATGATAAGGCGCATCCCTCGACCCCGTAACGCGGCCATCTTCGGTTTCAGTAACTCGGTGAAACACCAAGGGGCGGAGGAATGGCCAAATGGGAGGCACGTGAACTCCCAATTCTGGCCATTCCAGACAAACTGGAGGACCTGATGACAGGATGGATGCACCAGAACCATGGGGTATGCATCCTTTAGGTCTATCTTGACCAGCCAATCATCTGGAAGAAGAAGGTCTCTGAGCAGATGGATGCCTTCTATCTTGAAGTGGCGATAAACCACAAAGTCGTTGAGATCTCTCAAATTTATGACCGGTCTGTGACCACCGTCTTTCTTCTGTACCAGGAAAAGGTTGCTTACAAACCCTCTTTTCTCCATAGGGAAAAATCGATTATGCGTGGACTCACTGATTGAACAGGGGTCATCAGAAAATCTATCTGATAGCTTGAGACCACTTGCAGCACCCACGCGTCCAATGTATTCTTGGACCAAGCATGGGTAAAATATTGTGACCTGCCCCCCAACGGAATTTTCCCCAGTTGAAGACAAACAGGGCTCACTTGTACCATTTGAGTGAGAAAATCCACATGGACCCCCTCGAGCTCTCCAGGGTCTCCCTCGTGCTGAAAAGAAGGGGTAGTTGTCGGAGGGGCCACCACTTGCTGGAACTGGGTCCTGTCAGAGGCATAGTGCAATGGCCCTCTAGAGTAGGGTCTATAATAAGAACCCCGCCGGCGGAGCAACCCTTTCCTCTCCCGGCCTTGCCAAAAACCTTCCCTTGCATAGACATTTTAAGGGAGGATTGAGCCTTGTCTAGACTCGAAAAGAGTCCAACAAATTTGTTGATATTCTTCATGAAGGACTCCCCAAAGAGGAGACTCTCAGCAGATGGACCAGGCTCGTCCGTCGCAAGATGAGTTAGCTGGGAATCCAGTCTCATCAGGATCGACCGACGCCGCTCTGAGGACACGGCTGTATTGGCGTTGCCCAATAAACAAACGGTCCTTAGAGCCCAGCACTTTGATACTCGCCTCCTGTCTTTATAAAATCTATATTTTCCATCACTATATTAGGAAAATCCTCAATTTTACGCCATATTGTGATTTAAATTGAATGTGTCACCTACATTTTTTTCCTGATTAGAACTAGATAATAAAACATGTTTTGTTTTTCAAATCTGATTTCTGATTGTAATTTTTTTATTTAATTGTTTTGTGAACAATTATGGGGACAGCCATCTTGCCTAAGCCGTTTTTACCATCATTTAGACATATGCTGTACAGCAAGCCCCATGGACCAAAAACAACAAAGGACAAGACCTGTCCCATTTACATGAATTTCAGATAGCACTTAAACCATACCTGTCATAGTGCAAGCGAAAAAATAAATAAATAAATAAAGTGATATGTTACTCAGTACCTAATCCTGATTATGTCCACATCATTATGTGTCTAGGACCTATATATCCCTAACAAATAGCATTTATATGTTGCTCACATGCTTTGTGTTCTTGCCTTATGGAGGGGCCATCTCTCTCCTTCACTGTGAACGACTCATCTGCTCTGAGTCTTGGAGCAGCCTGGCAGTCTGCAAATCACTGCATTCTGTAACCTTTTCTTCTCTGGGCAGTCTGCAAATCACTGCACAGTAGTTTTTATGCATACATTTTATATCTGTTCCTAGTAAAGCTGAATGCAAATCAACATAGCTGTCACTATGTGTGTCATTCAGCTTTTACAGACTCCTGAATGTCTGATAAGCTTCTTTGTAATTCAGGAGTCAGAGAAAGCTTTGGCTGTTCAATCATGCTGGGAGTTGTAGTTTTGCATTGCAACAGGTGGAGCTGCATTGTTTGTAAAGCACTTTGTTAGAGCAGTATTGCCTTTAGCTGTTGCAAAACTATAACTCCCAGCATGCCCACACATACTTTGTAGTTTTGCAAGAGCTGGAGGCACACAGCTGGAGAACACACTGCTCTAAAACAGAGTTTTACAAAGATTTTAGTTTAGGAACAAACTAGGCTGTAGTGGTGCAATGGTGATCTCCTATACTGGATACCAACACACTTTACGGCTGGTATCCATTATGCTGCAAAATACAGAGTAGTCTGTTTGCATAAAGACAGATGACCCCTAGTGGCGTCTATTTTTGATTTTTTAGTAAAATTTAAATTTTTTAAAATAAATGTATATTTAAAAAAGTAATCTTATCAGTAGTGCTACAAATTATAAAAAGTTTTTCATAATGACAGTGCCTCTTTAACATTCTTTGTGACCTTTTCAGAGGTAATTCTACAGGGTGGGATGTTAAGCTCTACTGTAAATGAAGCTAGATCCAGTGTTATCTATATATTGGTGTCACCTTTCACTTTCAAAGTACAAGCCCACTCGCCATGTGAAGGCCACCTAGTCGGAGTGGGTGCCTAACCCAACACCATGCTGACAGGGGGAGCTACCCAGTGGCCAGGCAGCCCCACTGCTGCTCGACCAAGCCCCTGGCTTTGGGCCACCCCACCCCACAGACAAAGCATCGCAGAAACAATGGCCGCCACAGAGAACCACACCAGTGTGAAACCTACCATGTGCTCCCTACCAGAGGGCTGGAAGAATTTTAGACTTATGCAGTCTCCTGCTAATTAAAAATGCCTGGGCCGAATGGGTGGAGTGGAGTGCTGGCCACAGAAGAAGGAAGAGACTACAAATGTACAACACAAATAGAGAAACATAGCCGCACATCGACCATTTGTATTTTAATCTACTTGCTTCTCAGCATAATTAAAAAAGCTAACAGGTTGTCAGTATACATTGTGATCAAAAAATATAAGCCCACTCGCCACGTCAAGGCCACCTAGTCAGTGTGAGTCCCTAACCTAACACTGGCGTAGCACCAGGCGGCGTCCACTGCCTCCGAGACACCATGCCCACAGGGGGAATGACCCAGTGGCCGGGCAGCCCCACTGCTGCCCGACCAAGCCCCTGGCTTTGGACCACACCACCCCACAGACAAAGCATCACAGAAAAAATGACTGCCACAGAGAACCACACTAGTGTGAAACCTACCATGTGCTCCCTTCAATTGTAGTCTGTCCCCTCTTTTATAGCCAGCACTCTGCTCCACCCATTCGGCCCAGGAGTTTTTAATTAACAGGAGACTGCCTATGGGTTTCCTCCTAGCATTCTCCTAGTCCTCTGGCAGGGAGCACTTGATAGGTATTCACATTGATGTGGTTGCACTGCGGCGGTCATTGTTACTGTGATCCTTTGTCTGTGGGGTGGTGTGGCCCGGAGCCAGGGGCTTGGTCGTGCAGCAGTGGGGCTGCCTGGCCACTGGGTAGCTCCCCCTGTCAGCATGGTGTTGCGGTGGTGGTGGCCGCCGCCCGGCACTACGCCAATGTTGGGTTAGGCACCCACTCTAAATAGGTGGCCTTGACGTGGCGAGTGGGCTTGTACTTTTTGATCAAAATGTATACTATCAACCTGTCAAAATAAAAATTGTGGATGTGCGGCTGTGTTTCTTTTAATCTATTTTTGTTTTACACACATATATATATATATATATATATATATATATATATTAGCAAAAACAGCGCCAAAAATTCTTACAAAATATGTTTAACATAAAAACTTGATTTAATCAAGAGGTAATTTTTTTTGTGACACATTCCCTTTAAAAAAACAAATTGATATTTGAGTTATACAATTTGAAGGGACAGCGGAGGATTTCCATACCCAAATACTTTATTTAATGGGTATGCCAATGCAGGGGAAAATGATGTGTCCATATGGGGCAAGCAGGACCTAGCTAGAGGCGTGCCCCCATTTATGTTAATTTAAAAAACCTACCATTTCCTTCAATCTCAGAAAGCAGGGGGCCCCTGGTACGTTGTGGTCTTGTTTAGAATAATAAAGTTTGTCGCCAAGAGCCATGCGCTTAACCTCAGTAGACCCACAATATATGTCTTGAAACCCCTTCTAATCCTGAAGTTATCTCAGCAAAGGGACAGCCCTATCGGGTCCCTTTGCCCATAGTTAGGGCTCGGAGAGTGCGTTAGTCTGGTTGAGCTTTGTGTTTATAGAAGCTGGAGAAAAGCATTGCCAAAGACCCTATCTCAAGGAAGTATTAAAGAAACACTATGTCAAATGCTTTCTCAATGTCAGCTGCTGTGCAGACCCTAAGAGTGGAGTGGCAACCTTTAGTGAAACCAAATTGGGAAGCCAGTAATAGAGAAGGCAAGCAAGTCAAAATTTTATCTGCCAATATCTTTGTTAAGATCATATAGTCCAAATTTAATTGGGATATTGGCCAGTAGGCAGACACACAGTTGTAATGCTTTTTAGGCTTGAGTGGGACCACTGTGTATATAGGAAGCAGGCTCAGCTCCTGATTATTTAAATGCATACTTTCTTTTTATTGTGTTTAATGTATGAACAGTATGCAGTAAGCTCCTAAACTGTCTCTCATAGTGGGTGTAGGCAGTCAGAATTTCACCCTCCAACTCTATGTAATGACATTATATATATATATATATATATATATATCTCCACAAAATGATAGCATATGTGCAAAAATAGACTGAATGTAGTCACTTGAAGACAACATATAGTCCATTAAATTGAGCACGACTCAAGCCTAACTTGAATTTACATAACTTTTTTTTTTGCAGGGAACCAGCCGGGTCTCTAGTGCCTCCCACACTAGACATTATAGATTGAGAGAACAGAGTTCTGATGCTGTTCTTCTATGCTCCAAGAAATGACCCTATTCTCAAAACAAAACAAATCAAATTTAATTGGTGCTCAATGATTGGTAACTAGTTACCGTACATGGGAGTATATGCAACCACCTTTAGTCTTACTGGCCACATCCTCTTCCCTCCCAGACTGGCTTGATTGACACCCAGTGCAGGGACCAAGAGCATGAACTTGTGTTCACACAAATTATTTTTATCAGCAATGGTATAAGATTTCCCTGTGTATTATTCAGCCCAGATATAGGAGGAGGGTATAACTGCTTGTAAAAGGTTAATCTGTAAGAGGACATAGCTGCTGGTAAAGTTTTCATCTGGGTTTCTCACTATGACATGCACAGCAAGCTAAAACCACACCACACAGGGGAAAACTATGACAGTTTACATCTGTTTCTGTTCATATCCTTATTTTCCTCCATAATACCCCAGAATCCTTCTAACCATGCTTCTAACATCAGCTAGCAGAGCAGCCTGATCTACCCTGGGTTTACACTCAGAACAAAAACAGTCTCCATCCCTCACAGTGGCCTCTAAGAAGTCTCTAAGAGTTGTGAAAAATAGTGAGATCTCACTGCTGTCCATGGAGAGATGACTTCAGCTAACGCCAGTCTCCATTTACAGGAGGGCCAGAGCTGTTATCACATAATTGGAGGGAATGGTTAAATTCTCCTAACTATGTATATTAGAGAGGTTTTATATTTTAGTCTCCTATATACAATGGTCCTCTGGACCATTCCTCAATAGCTAATTTTTGGGGTGCCGACACCTGGCATCCCTGTCGATCAGCTATTCTCAGAACTGCAGCACCCAGATGTGCACAGTGTATGGACATGTGTCACGATTCGGCTTACAGGTTGTGGATCCACTGTGTCAGCGAGGGATTGGCGTGGACCGTGCTGGTGGACCGGTTCTAAGAGGCTACTGGTGTTCACCAGAGCCCGCCGCAAAGCGGGATGGTCTTGCTGCGGCAGTAGCAACCAGGGCGTATCCACTAGCAACGGCTCAACCTCGCTGACTGCTGAGAAGGCGTGGGACAGAAGGACTAGGCAGAGGCAAGGTCAGACGTAGCAGAAGGTCGGGGCAGGCAGCAAGGTTCGTAGTCAATATGGATAGCAGGAGATCAGGTAACACTGGCTTGGACAACACTAAACGCTTTCACTGGCACAAGGCAACAAGATCCGGCAAGGGAGTGCAGGGGAAGCGATGTGCTATAGCCAGGGAGCAGGTGGAAGCTAATCAGGCTAATTGGGCCAGGCACCAATCATTGGTGCACTGGCCCTTTAAGTCTCAGAGAGCTGGCGCGCGCGCGCGCCCTAGAGAGCGGAGCCGTGCGCGCCATCACATGACAGCCGGGGACCGGGACGGGTAAGTGACTTGGGATACGATTCCCGAGCGGGCGCGTCCCGCTATGCGAATCGCATCACCGCCGGCAATGTCAGTGCAGCGCTCCCGGTCAGCGGGTCTGACCGGGGCGCTGCAGGGAGAGAGACGCCGTGAGCGCTCCGGGGAGGAGCAGGGACCCGGAGCGCTCGGCGTAACAACATGGAAGCATCGGTTCTGTAACATTGTATTGTGGCCATGCCATGTTACTGCAGCCCAGCTCCTAGTCTCTGCAGTGGGAGCTGAGCTGCAGTCACATGGCACGACTATGACACAATGTATGGAACTGAAGCTTCATTAATCAAATTTTCCTAGAAAACCTCTTTAATTGCTTGGTACAATTACTTGAGGGTACCTACCTTTATATGGTGCCAAATGTGAAACAGGGATTCGACTTCCATTTAACGCAGTCAGCATGACTTTAGGAATCCTGTAGTCTCCAAGACCGTACCTCGTGTCTCCATTCCACTGGTATTCTGACTGTGGGACTACAGCCCCAATGTTCCCAAGGAAAGAACCGTCAAGGTCTTTCAACAGTGTCTTCCTTTTAGCATCGCAGGTCATATCCACACAGTCGGATGGATTGGCCTTCCTGTTGTGACAAGGCAATAAAAAATAATAATAGTGAAAATAATAGTGACATATCTGCTTTAGACATAAACCTTTTATAGTAATTCACACATTTCCGTGTACTGGGTCTGCTAACCTATGGCAACTAAAATTCTGTTGACCACCATTTGAAAGGGTCTACATGTCATAGAGGCATCATGTGGTTGGTATGGGGCTCCGATGACTCTTGGTTTGCGGGCAGCACGAAGTGGAAGAAGCCTGTACATGACTCATTTTATATTTTTGTGAAGATACTTTTTTTCAGCTTGAAAGGGTGTAGATAATTGTCTCAAGAAACACAGAAAGGCAACAGAGGCTGGAAGAAACGCCAAGCCTTTCTGCCCATAGTGGTAAAATCTAGCATAAAAATAGGTGGCTCTTTATGATCTTTGCAATAGGATCTCTTTCCTCCCTGTACACCACTGACCATCTGTGTAACTTAGTATATAGTAGTAAACACAGAAAGGATTATCTCTTGAACATTAGACTGTCATTACATGATAACCAGGGTTGTTTAAGTGCCTCTTAACCAGACAGCAAGAAAATTATGGGGGAGATTTATCAAAACCGGTCCAGAGGAAAAGTAGCTGAGTTGCCCATAGCAACCAATCAGATCGCTTCTTTCATTTTTGAAGAGGCCTCTGAGAAGTGAAAGAAGCAAGCTGATTGGTTGCTAGGGGCAACTCAGCAACTTTTCCTTTGCACAGGTTTTGATAAATCTCCCCCTATAGGTTATAAATGTCAGAACCTATAGGGTTAAAAGGTTCTGACAGGTTCTTTGTTTGTTTTGTTGCCGGGTTATGCATAGCTGTCTGGCTGGTCAGCTGACCGCTTGATGTGAACACCTGTGGGTTGCCTATTTAACCCAGCAGTTGGCTCTCAGTCAGCACCTGTGAAATAGTCTTTTCAGCTTCAATAACTAACTTGTTTCCCTGTATCTCCTGTATACCCGGCATCTTTGACCTCTGGCTTTGGCGAGGTTAGTTGACTCTGGACTATTGTGTGTGTGTGTGTTTAGTTATATTTTGTTAGTCTGCCTGTATTCCCTCTGATCCCGGACTTTTCATTGAAATTTATTGTTTTGACTATTACGCCCCTCACGTATTCAGGAAGGGACTGTCTTTGTGGTTACGGACCTGTTGTTTAGGGCAGGTACGTAAGTAGGCAGGAATAGGGGAGCGGGCGAGATTAGAGTGCACTCCTTCCCTGTCCATAAGTGACAATAAATTATCTGTGTGCAGAGAGGGGTACAAGGAGAGATATTTGGGTATATTTATCACTTTAGTACAAATACTTACGACACATCTGCCCGATGGACAAAGACTGTCTGATTCTCCGAACTGTCCAACACTGTTATTCTGGAGACATGCACTGGATGCTGCAAATCTTCATTTTCTGGGTTAGTTATGAACATTACATTGGATTGTCCAGAACACACAGGTTTGTAACCCACAAATGTTGTATCTTAAAGTGAAGCAATAATTCCAATATTTTATTTCAGTAATACAGATAAACTACAAATCTCTATACAGTATACAATAATAACTTACCTTCTACAGTCATGAGGCCACTGATCGCATTGTAGTTTGTTATTCCTGCATTTGAGTGTCCAGGTGCCAAGTTATGGCCAGAGGCAAATGTGGGCCAGCAAATGCCACTTCTACCACCTTTATAAGGGGGGGAGGGGGGAGGGATTACATTGGGGGGGATAGAAAACATAACTTAGGTGACTAAAGGCATTGAGAAAAATCACAAGCATCTAAATATGATATTGAGTTCATAGAGCATTTGACCTCTTCACAATTGAAGGTTCTCTGTATGGCAATCAGACACATAAACAGGAAAAGCAGAATAAAATTAGAATGTTTTCTGTGGATCAGTTTTAGGGTGCATTCACATCACGTTTTCTTAATACGGTCACCGTATCCGGCAGTGAAATGTCAAAACCGTCCGCTATCGTATCCCTTCCGGCCCACATCTCATTTATTTGAATGAGCTGACCTGAGTCAGATAATAACTCTGATTTGCTCATTTTTGCACTGTATCCGGTTTTGTAGCCGGACTGAAAACCGTTATATGCCACGTTCCAACATATGCCTCATTCCTAAGGACAGACATGGACTGTAGCAGCAAAAATGCAGTTCTAGTGTCATTGCAGTCCAAGGGAACAGTGAGCAAAAAAGTTCAAAAACTGTGTCACTGAGCAGAGGAAAACATTGTGCCTGTTCAGATGAATTTAGATATAAGTTGTATAATGCCAGCAAGTAGCATGAATTGATGAAACTTTCCTGTAGCGACCAGTGCCAGGCCACTGCTGCCAAGGCAATTAAAATAATGGAAGGCATCATATATTTGTAATAACCATATGGGTGTAGTCAGTGTGGAGAAGCAGGGCTTATGGGATAACCTGGCATTAGTCTTATATCAATGGAAAAAAACATACATCAGGCATGTTCTATTTTTACAATTATTTGCTGCTATTTCATCTCATGCAGAAAATAACGGCATCCATCAAATACAGTATTTATACAGAAAAACAGAACACCCAAAGTGCATACAAAACAGTCAGAAAGGCTTTGCTGTAGCTTAGTCTTTCTGTTGTATTATGGACACTTTGGGTGTTTTTGTTCTTCTGTATGACGTCTGTATTTAATGGATGGTGTTATTTACCACATGAGACTCAGTCTTGGTGTATTACTTAACCCCTTAAGGACTCAGGATTTTTCAGTTTTTGCACTTTCGTTTTTTCCTCCTTATCTTTTAAAAATCATAACCCTTTCAATTTTCCACCTAAAAATCCATATTATGGCTTATTTTTTGTGTCGCCAATTCTACTTTGCAGTGACATTAGTCATTTTACCCAAAAATGCACGGTGAAACTGAAAAAAAAAAAAACATTGTGCGACAAAATCAAAGAAAAAACGCCATTTTGTAACTTTTGGGGGCTTCCGTTTCTAGGCAGTGCATATTTCGGTAAAAATTACACCTTATCATTATTCTGTAGGTCCATACGGTTAAAATGATACCCTACTTATATAGGTTTGATTTTGTCACACTTCTGGAAAAAATCATAACTACATGCAGGAAAATGTATACGTTTAAAAATGTCATCTTCTGACCCCTATAACTTTTTTATTTTTCCATGTACAGGGTGGTATGAGGACTCATTTTTTTTGCGCCGTGATCTGAAGTTTTTATCGGTATGATTTTTGTTTTGATCGGACTTTTTGATCACTTTTTATTCATTTTTTAATGGTATAAAAGTGACCAAAAATTTTTTGGCGCGTACGCCATTGACCGTGCGGTTTAATTAATGATATATTTTTATAGTTTGGACATTTACGCACGCGGCGATACCACATATGTTTATTTTTATTTTTTTTACACTGTTTTATTTTTTTTATGGGAAAAGGGGGGTGATTCAAACTTTTATTAGGGAAGGGGTTAAATGACCTTTATTAACACTTTTTTTTTACATTTTTTTTACAGTGTTATAGCTCCCATAGGGACCTATAACACTGCACACACTGATCTCTCATCCTGATCACAGGCGCCTGTGAACACGCCTGTGATCAGTGTTATCGGCGCTTGACTGCTCCTGCCTGGATCTCAGGCACGGAGCAGTCATTCGCCGATCGGACACAGAGGAGGCAGGTAAGGGCCCTCCCGGTGTCCTGTAAGCTGTTCGGGACGCCATGATTTCACTGCGGCGGTCCCGAACAGCCCGACTGAGCAGCCGGGTCACTTTCACTTTCACTTTAGAAGCGGCGGTCAAAGCTTTGAACGCCGCTTCTAAAGGGTTAATCCCGCACATCACCGCGATCGGCGATGTGTGGTATTAGCCACGGGTCCCGGCCGTTGATGAGCGCCGGGACCGACGCGATATGATGCGGGATCGCGGCCCAATCTCGCTTCATATCGTGGGAGCCGGCGCAGGATGTAAATATACGTCCTGCGTCGTTAAAGGGGTACTCCCGAGGAAAAAAATTATTATTTTTTTTTTTAATCAACTGGTGCCAGAAAGTTAAACAGATTTGTAAATTACTTCTGTTAAAAAATCTTAATCCTTCCAGTACTTATTAACTGCTGAATACTACAGAGGAAATTGTTTTCCTTTTGGAACACAGAGCTCTCTACTGACATCTCTGTCCATTTTAGGAACTGTCCAGAGCAGAATATGTTTGCTATGGGGATTCTCTCCTACTCTGGACAGTTCTTAAAGTGGACAGAGATGTCAGCAGAGCTCTGTGTTCCAAAAAGAAAACAATTTCCTCTGTAGTATTCAGCAGCTAATAAGTACAATAAGTACAATACAATACAAATCTGTTTAACTTTCTGGCACCAGTTGATTAAAAAAAAAAAAAAAAAGTTTTCCACGGGAGTACCCCTTGCAGTGCAGTCATCTGCTTGCAAATCATCTGTTTTCTTCAATATGTTAATCCTTATGCCGATAGCATTTCACTGTGTGAATCAAGCATTTATACGGCACTGTTATACTTCAGCCTGTATCCAAGTGGCAATTGAAATCACATTGCTGGCAGCAGTGGCGTAGCTATAGAGGTCGCAGAGGTCACCATGGTGACCAGGCCCCCTTGCTATATTTGCATGATGACTGGCTGTAGCCATTATTTCTAAGGGGTCAGCGCTGCTGCCAGACATTCCCATCCAGCAGCAGCAGGGACCAGATAAGGGCAGGGCAAGGACAGCACGGTGCATAATACCCTAACTGTCCACCCCTGCCTTGCCTTGTTTTTCTTTTCCTAAAAAGTGGCCCTGGCAGCTCTGCTCCCCACAAGGCCCCTTTCTGTGGTGGCACTGAAGGGGGCCGCAGTCTCTCTCAGTCCGGTCCCCCGGCCCCAAGTAAAGTCAGCCGGGGCAGGGACACTGCCGCTTTAAGAGCAGCAGACTCCGCAAGCACACACCTGACGTCACGGTCCCTACCCCAGCTGCGCAGGAGGAGGAAGACATCCCGCCGCCGCCTAGAGCTGCTGCATCCTCCCCGCAAGGTGAGGAGGTGGACAGGAGCTGAAGACAATCATGCAGGGTCAGAGGTGAGAGTGGCTGAGCCAGGGGTGGCGGCTGGAGTGTTTGCTGGCTAGAAAAGGAGGAGGAAGGAAGACGGAGGGGGGGGGGGGGGTTGTAAAAGGAATATGGAGGAGGACAGGGGAGGGGGTTGTAAAAGGAACATAGAGGGGGACAGAGAGAGAGGGGATTTGTAAAAGGAATATGGAGGAGGACAGAGGGAGGGGGGTTAGAAAAGTAACATTGAGCAGGACAGGGGGGTTGTAAAAGGAACATGGAGGGTGAAAGAGGAGGGGGGGTTGTGAAAGGAATATGGAGAAGGAAAAGGGGGGTTGTTAAAGGAATATGGAGGAGGACAGAGGGAGACTGCGTACATTCTGCTGGCGGAATTCTGCTGTGGAAATCCGCTTGCAGCAGAGTTCTATTGTTTTCAATGGGATTCTGTTGCTCTGTGCATACTGTGGAGTCACTGCAGCAGAATTCTGCCGACGGAAATCTGCCCAAAGAATGAACATGTTTATTCTGCCAGATTGCATTGCTGTTTAAGAGACGGTGCACATCCAGTGGTCCTAATGCTGATACTTTGGTGGCGCCTGCTGCAAGTGGACATTCTGCTGACTAAATGTCTGCAGTGCGGACAAGCCCTCATGGGTCTAAAGTAGAGAAAAGATGGGTCTGGGGGGACTTAGAAGGTCATTTTCAGGGTCATGATGTCTGCCGAGGTATATTTAGGGGGCACATTTTGAGGTGGCAGGGTTGTATTTAGGAGGCACAATGTGTGGCAGGGTTATATTTAGGGGGCACAGTGTTTGTTAGGGTTATATTTAGGGGTGCAGTGTGTGGCAGTGTTATAATGATTATTGTTGTCATACAGAGAAAGAGGATCTGCTGACAAAGTGAGGACCCACTAATTTCCTGACATCAGACTTGGCAGAGGAAGATGTAGCAGGAAGAAGTCCTGGCTTCTGGACCAGATGAAGAAGAAAAGGAAAGGAAACAAAGAAGATGTCACCTGTGAGTCAAATCATTGTTTAGTTTGTCTGTTTCCCATCATTGTTGTAGTCACTTACAAGATTTGCTGGGATTATTGGTCAAACTATACCCCAATCTGCGGCTCTCCAGCTGTTACAAAACTACAACTCCCATTAATGTCTGAAGCTCTCCAGGCATGATGGGAGTTGTAGCTTTGCAACAGCTGAAAAGCCACTTGAACCAAGGTGATTTTACATTATGCAGACCATTTTATTTTGTTGGGGGTCCCACTGCTGGGACCCCCACCCAAAAGACATGGGCTGCATAGTCTAATATGCCAGAGCCTATTTTTGGTCCCAGTCCTGCCCTGCTTGCCACATTAAATTAGTGGAGAGGAGGAGAGGCAGGGCACACACGAGCCCCATCCAGGAACCCCTGCCCTTCCTCCTCTAGTGTGTTGTGTGCCGGCTGGTAGCAATGTGCACTCAGTGTTTTGCATCTAATTGTCCGTGCCACCAAAATTAGCATTTTTCTGTATCAAGTGTAAAGCAAGAGTTTCTACGTTATCTTTATACTTCATCAAGTCCTTTTCAGGCATCCATCCTAAGAAATTGGCAATCTTTGGGTAATTTTTTACATTTTACAAAGCAGGAACTGTGTATGTGTTTCATAACAACATGTTTGGTGTACTAATCTATAATTAATTCTGTGAAACTACTAATGCTATCTTGGTCTTACAAGAGCTCTGAATCAAATTGCACCTGAAATGAAATTTGTACAATTTGCCCATCCCTATTGTTCATAAATCACCATTATTCTCCAAGTGTATTGTGACACATAAGCAACTATAAGTTTCCTGATATTCTCTGTTCTCTGAGCAGGCATTACCTGTCAGAGGTCTGGCACTGCGGTGCTGAGCAGTAAGCATGACATTGGGATCAGTTTTTGTCAGGACATCACTGCAGTCAAAGTCTGGACTAGATCCCACCAGCAACGATCTCTAAAAAATCCAAAAGCATAGCAAGTGTATACGGTTACTTCCACTTTATGATACCTTTTTTTGTGTAAATCACGATATAATAATAATAATTTGATTTATATAGCACCAACAGATTCCGCAGCACTTTACAATTTTGGGGTACAAATAAAGACAAGTATCAGACATAATATTACACACTAACTATTCTAACAGGAGGAGTGAGGGCCCTGCTTGCGAGAGGGTACAGACTACGAGGAATGGGGTTGAGATAGAAGGCATAAAGTGCTTTTATTGATACAAGGGTCCGGACATATTTCATAAATAGGAAAGGTTACATACAGGAGAGTGAACCAGTCACAAGCCACTAAACCTAATATAAACTTATCTTTTTTCCTGCACACAGATTTCCGAATCCGTATACAAAAATAAATGTAATTGAGACTATGGTGCCAATTCCCTTCAGAGATCATAGTACAATGCATTAGGAAATTTTTCAGACCCTTTCACTTTTTCACATTTTTTTATGTTGTGTTCTGCTAAACTTACAAAAAAAAAAAAAAAATTCCCCATCATTCTGCCACCTCATAATGAGAATTTGAGAGAATACATTTTTAGAATTTTTTTATTTTTGCATTTTTTCTTTCTTCCTCCACGCCTTCTAATAGCCATAATGCCTAATGACCCATGTGAGGGCTTGTTTTTTTGCTCAACATCACTCATTTTGCCACATAATCTACTTTGGAAAAAAAGATTTTTCGCAATGGGTTTGTTGGATTTTCCTGACGCACACATGTTACAGACACTATGTGCCAAAATAACTTGGAATAACCTGACAAAAACTACTCGGTTGTAGCTTAGTAAATGAAGCCCATTATATTCATTCTGTAGGTCCGATTACAATGATACAATGATCACAATTTATGTACGTTTTGTGTGCGGTTTTTACTACCTTTTTTTACACTTTTTGTATGAACATAAGTATTCCTAAAAGTATGTACATTTTTTGTGTTGTGATCTGTTTTTATTAGTACCATTTTTGTTTTAATAGGACTTTTTGATCACTTAACTTTTCTTCTGGTATATGAAGTGACCAAAAATCAGCAGTTAAAATTTATTTTTTATTTTAACGTTTACACCATTGACTGTGCGGTCCTATTGCGGTAATATTTTAATAGTTTTTGAGATTTTCACATGTCTATGTTTTTTTGTTTACAATTTTTTTTATTTCAACAATGGAAGGGTGGGGGGGGGGGTGATTCAAACTTTTATAAGTGAAGGGGATTTTTCACATTTATTAACATTTTTTTGGACATTTTATTTACCATTTTTTTTAGTCCCTATCGAGGCCTATTACATGCAATATTTTAATTTCAAAAACTGAACAATGATGTGCCATAGCACATCATTGATAAGTGTTATCAGTGCTCCATTACTACAGGCTGCTGAGTCTGCCTGCTCTCTGCTGATTAGACTGAACCGAGGCAACCATGTTTTACCAGAAAGCTAATTTCGGGACTTTTTGATGCCACAATCAACTTTTATTGTGGCGTCTTAATGCTTAACCCCTTAAGCCCTTTTTCACCTTAAGGACTCGGCCGTATTTTGCAATTCTGACCACTGTCACTTTAAACATTAATAACTCTGGAATGCTTTTACTTATCATTCTGATTCCAAGAGTGTTTATTCGTGACATATTCTACTTTAACATAGTGGTAAATTTTTGAGGGAAATTGCATCCTTTCTTGGTGAAAAATCCCCAAATTTGATGAAAAAAATGAAATTTTCAAACTCCCTATTTTTCAGGGACCAGTTCAGTTTTGAAGTGGATTTGAAGGGTCTTCATATTAGAAATACCCCACAAATGACCCCATTATAAAAACTGCCTATGGTGCCAGAACAGCAAAAAAAAAAAAAAAAACACATGGCATACCATTTTGGAAACTAGACCCCTCGGGGAACGTAACAAGGAGTAATTTGAACCTTAATACCACACAGGTGTTTCACGACTTTTGCATATGTAAAAAAAAAAAAAAATTTTACCTAAAATGCTTGGTTTCCCAAAAATATTACATTTTTAAAAAGGGTAATAGCAGAAAATACCCCCCAAAATTTGTAACACAATTTCTCCCGAGTACGGCGATTCCCCATATTTGACCCTAAACTGTTGCCTTGAAGTACGACAGGGCTCCGAAGCGAAAGAGCGCCATGCGCATTTGAGGCCTAAATTAGGGACTTGCATAGGGGTGGACATAGGGGTATTCTACGCCAGTGATTCCCAAACAGGGTGCCTCCAGCTGTTATAAAACTCCCAGCATGCTTGAACAGTCAGTGGCTGTCTGGCAATACTGGTAGTAGTTGTTTTGCAACAGCTGGAGGCTCCGTTTTGGAAACAGTGGCGTACCAGACGTTTTTCATTTTTATTGGGGAGGGGAGGGTGCGGTGTAGAGGTATGTGTATATGTAGTGTTTTTTACTTTTTATTTTATTTTGTGTTAGTGTAGTGTATTTAGCGTACAGTCACACGGGCGGGGGTTCACAGTAGTTTCTCGCTGGCAGTTTGAGCTGCGGCAGAAAATTTGCCGCAGCTCAAACTTGCAGCCGGATACTTACTGCAAACCTCCGCCCATGTGAGTGTACCCTGTAAATTCACATTGGGGGGGGGAGAAACATCCAGCGGTTGCAAAACTACAACTCCCAGCATGTACGGTCTATCAGTGCATGCTGGGAGTTGTAGTTTTGCAACAGCTGGAGACATACTGGTTGTGAAACACCGAGCTTGGTAACAAACTCAGTGAGGGAGATTTATCAAATGATTTAGACTGTTTTTTCCTTTCTAAATTTGTCAGACATAAAGTCGCAGTCTAAATATGTGCGACTTTTCTGCGACTTTTGCTCTAGAGGATTTTTAGAACATGATGGGGGACATTTACTAATCTAGTCTATTCTGGGTATGCTTATAGACCAGCGTATGTGGTAGTCTCCTGTCTATTGTGCTCCTAATTTATCAAAGGTCTCACAGCCCTTGATAAATTCTGTGCTCAGACTTCAGGGTCTACAGCTTAAACTGCATTTAGACCTGCTCCAACATGGTCTGACATTTCAGCGTATTTTGGGCAGATGCGCCTTGTCGCACAAAAGTCGCACATGATAAATTCAGCACAAATGCATTTTCCAATGCATTTCTGTCTAAAATAGACTTGCATGCATCATGTTCTAAAAATATTCTAGAGCAAAAGTTGCAGAAAAGTCGCACATATTTAGACTGCGACTTTCTGTGCTACAAATTTAGACAGGAAAAAACAGTCTAAATCCTTTGATAAATCTCCCCCGATGCATGCTAGTCTATTTTAGACAGAAATGCATTGGAAAATGCATTGGTGCTGAATTTATCAAGTGCGACTTTTGTGCGACAAGTCGCATCTGCCCAGAATACGCTGAAATGTCAGACCATGTTGGAGCAGGTCTAAATGCAGTTTAAGCTGTAGACCCTGAAGTCTGAGCACAGAATTTATTAAGGGCTGTGAGACCTTTGATAAATTAGGAGCACAATAGACAGGAGACTACCACATACGCTGGTCTATAAGCATACCCAGAATAGACTAGATTAGTAAATCTCCCCCAGTGTTTTGCAACCAGTGTGCCTTCAGATGTTGCAAAACTACAACTCCCAGCATGCACTGATAGACCGTACATGCTGGGAGTTGTAGTTATGCAACAGCTGGAGGCATACTACTTTGGCTGGAGATGCTGGGGATTGTAGTTATGCAACAGCTGGAGACACACTGGTTTGCTACTTAACGCAGTGTTTCACAACCAGTGTGCCTTCAGCTGTTGCAAAACTACAACTCTCAGCAGTCACCGACAGCCAACGGGCATGCTGGGAGTTGTAGTTATGCAACCAGCAGATGCACCACTACAACTTCCAGCATGCACTTTAGCTGATTGTGCAAGCTGGGAGTTGTAGTTATGCAACAGCTGAAGGTACACTTTTCCATAGAAAGAATGTGCCTCCAGCTGTTGCATAACTACAGCTCCCAGCATAGACAGAAAAGTATATCCTGCCCGAAAAAACAAGGTCCCAAAGGAGGTCATTTTTTATAACACAAATAAATGGCAGATGTATACTTGTACAGTTACTTACCGAGATCTGGACTGTTTTGTTAGATGTCTGGTGAGTGACTGATGGGGGTGTATATATTATAGTAAATATACCCATTCCATTGTCTGCTAGAAACACATTGGAGATATGCACTGAGGATTTGGTCTGTAAAGGAAAGATGCGTGAGACTTAACAAATGTAGTAAGACATGAAATGGGGAAATGCACCACAGAAGCATCTTCGCACATGTCACAGTAACATGTGAAATCAGGCAGCCATCCTCTGGGCTCCATTATAATTACCCACCAATGGCAACTTCTCACTATGACATAAGATGCCCTCAAAAAACACACAAAAGCTAATATCTTCACACATTACCTGGACGTAGATGCCATAATCCCAGCATTTCCATAGATTGAATCCTTTTATTAGTGTACAGTCGGGGAGCCCGTCTTGATTCATATAGATACCATATAACCCGCCATAGGCTTCATTGTTAAACCACTGCTGACTGGGATTAGTGACATCTGTAAGACAACAGTTTTGCATTATATTTTAGGTTGTACCAGTACGTCTCTTGGTTAGTGAGCTTATATTTCATATTGCCGCCTTTCACTGGCATCAGCACTTGTTCTATGCCACAGACCGAAAGGCCTGTAGCATCTTCCGAGTTTTGTTCTCTGAAGTGGTGGCTAAGATTTGAAATATTTACTGCATTGTTGTTGATGTCCATGAGATGACACCATAACCAGAACTGGTTTGCAAAGAGTTACTGGTATGACCCACCTATTGGACATTACAAATATTACTCGTGGCTCTTTTCCATCGTGGTGTTGTGTTTCACAAGTTTGTGCAACTGTTGCCCCATTTTTGTAAATAGCTTGTGGGATGCTGTATGTGAACATGCTACCAGATCATGTCAATGTCACTGGGCAGCAGTCAGGGGAGATTCTAAACATAAAGTCCACACAGGACCCAACATTGATGTGGTGAATCATTGTGCCAGAGTGCTAGTAAGGGGACCAATAAAAGTGTTCCATGGGAACATGTCAGGAGTTTCCTTCTGCCCAAAGCAAGGGCAGCACGAAGTAGAGATAGGCTCCCTTATTTCAGCAAACTATGATTTACTGTGAAACAATGCCCTGCCGCGCCTGGCTTATAAATCTCTTCCTATTTATGTTCAGCTACAGATTCCCTTTAAATTGAAGAGTTTTCCACCAGTAAGGCCATGTTCATATGGCAAAATGTCAGTGCGAATATGTTCCGCATGAATATTCCGCATGAACATTCCACAGCAGCAAAGTCCCATTGATTTTAAAGGGATTCTGCTGCGGTGTTCACATGGCAGTAATTTTGCACCAGATGTTTCTGGCGTGGAAAATTAGATCCCAGCATCTGCAGAAAGAATAGTTGAGTCTGTCTGTATGTAAGAAGTGGTATGAAAGTCAGTGTGAACCATGCCATAGTGTGTGATGATTCTGAGGAGGTGGAATCATTGTGGGTAGAATTACAAAAGGAGGGAAATACTGAAAAAAATTGTATTTGGTGTAATCTACAGACCCCCTAATATCACTGAAGAGATAGAAGGTCGTCTGTATAAACAAATAGAGAGGGTCGCCCGGGCAGGTAGAGTGGTAATAATGGGAGATTTTAACTATCCAGATATAGATTGGGGTCGGGGTCTGGCTAAAACTACAAAGGGGAGAAAATTCCTAAATTTATTGCAGGATAATTTTATGGGCCAGTTTGTGGAGGACCCAACAAGAAGTGATGCCTTGTTGGATCTGATCATTTCCATCAACGCAGAGCTGGTTGGTAATGTAACTGTGAGGGAAAACCTTGGTAATAGCGACCACAATATAGTAACTTTTGACTTAAAATGTAGAAAACAAAGACAGGCGGGGAAGGCAAAAACATATAACTTTAAAAAGGCAAACTTCCCTGGGCTGAGATCTGCACTACAGGACATAGACTGGGGGGAGGTGTTCTCAAATACTGATACAGAAGGTAAATGGAACATCTTTAAATCAACTCTAAATAACTATACAGCTAAATATATACCAAAGGGGAACAAATATAAACGATTAAAACTAAATCCTACATGGCTGACAAATGAGGTTAAAAGAGCAATAAACAACAAAAAAATAGCCTTCAAAAAATACAAATCTGATGGGTCAGCTGTAACGTTTAAACAGTACAAAGAGCTTAATAAAATCTGTAAAAATGTAATAAAAACAGCAAAAATTATAAATGAGAGACAGGTGGCCAAAGAAAGCAAAACTAATCCTAAATATTTTTTTAGATATATAAATGCAAAAAAAACAAGGACAGAGCATGTAGGACCCCTTAATAATGATAATGGGGAGGTTGTCATGGGCAATCAAGAGAAGGCGGAGCTACTGAATGGGTTCTTTAGTTCTGTATACACTATGGAAAAAGGAGCTGACATTGGCCAGGTAAGTGCTGGTAACACATCATATAATGTACTGAACTGGCTTAATGTAGAGATGGTACAAGGTAAGTTAAGTAAAGTAAATGTAAGCAAATCTCCAGGGCCGGATGGACTACACCCAAGAGTTCTTAGAGAGGTAAGTTCAGTAATATCTGTACCCCTGTTCATGATATTTAGAGATTCTCTGGTGTCTGGTATTGTGCCAAGGGACTGGCGCAAGGCGAATGTGGTGCCAATCTTCAAGAAGGGCTCTAGGTCTTCGCCAGGCAATTATAGACCGGTAAGTTTAACGTGCATTGTGGGTAAATTGTTTGAAGGACTTATAAGGGATTACATACAGGAATACATAGGGGATAATAGTATTATAAGTGATAACCAGCATGGGTTTACTAAGGATAGAAGTTGTCAAACCAATCTAATTTGCTTTTATAAAGAAGTAAGTAGAAGCCTTGACAGAGGAATGGCTGTGGATATAGTGTTTCTGGATTTTGCTAAAGCGTTTGATACTGTCCCTCATAGACGTCTGACAGGTAAGTTAAGGTCTTTGGGTTTGGAAACTTTAGTTTGTAACTGGATTGAACAGCTCATGGATCGTACCCAGAGAGTGGTGGTCAATAATTCGTACTCTGATTGGTCCCCGGTAATTAGTGGTGTACCCCGCTGTTGTTTAATTTATTAATCAATGATATAGAGGATGGTATTAACAGCTCTGTTTCTATCTTTTCAGATGACACCAATCTTTGTAGCACGGTACAGTCTATAGAGGATGTGTATAGGTTACAAGATGACTTGGATAGACTAAGTGTCTGGGCATCCACTTGGCAAATGAGGTTCAATGTGGATAAATGTAAAGTTATGCATCTGGGTACTAATAACCTGCATGCGTCGTATGTCTTAGGGGGGATTAAACTGGCAGAGTCACTGGTAGAGAAGGTAGGAGACGAGAGGGGAGAAAAATGTGCAGGGGGTGCACCCTGAGAGAAATGTATTCACTGATGTGCACCCTCCACCACACCAACAGTGATATACCGACCTTGGAGGGGCCGCACTGGGACCTGTGCAGCCCTAGTGTTGGATGAGCTGCTGCTCTCCCACCGGCATCGAGCTCCTAAATAAGGAGCCGATATGCAATGTGAGGAGAAAGGGTGGAAAAAAGCCGGTACAGTGGAGGCGCTGCTCGAGTGGTGAAATTACTGAGAAACTCAGGCGGTGCAGGATAACGATTTGTATTGAAAGTAATTGGGAACTGGTCTGTCTGACAGACCAGCAGCGGTGCAGACGCCAGACAGGATCATTTTTCAGCTCTCCCACATTGAACATCATAGGAATATGGAAATTGTTAAGTGGACCTGAGGAAGGCATCAGCAGATGCCGAAACGCGTTGTCCCAATTACTTTCAATAAAAATCGTTATCCTGCACCGCCTGAGTTTCTCAGTAATTTCACCACTCGAGCAGCGCCTCCACTGTACCGGCTTTTTTCCACCCTTTCTCCTCACACTGGTAGAGAAGGATCTGGGTGTACTTGTAGATCACAGACTACAGAATAGCATGCAATGTCAGGCTGCTGCTTCCAAAGCCAGCAGGATATTGTCATGTATAAAAAGAGGTATGGACTCAAGGGACAGGGACATAATACTCCCCCTTTATAAAGCATTGTACCAGGCCTCACCTGGAACATGCTGTTCAGTTTTGGTCGCCTGTCCATAAAAGGGACACTGTGGAGCTGGAAAGGGTGCAGAGACGTGCGACTAAACTAATATGGGGCATGGAACATTTTAGCTACGAGGAACGATTAAAGGAGTTACAATTGTTTAGTCTTGAGAAGAGACATTTAAGGGGGGATATGATAAACGTATATTAGTATATTAATGGCCCATACAAAAAAATATGGAGAAAAACTGTTCCAGGTTAAACCCCCACAAAGGACAAGGGGGCACTCCCTCTGTCTGGAGAAGAAAAGGTTTAGTCTAAAGGGGCGACACACCTTCTTTACCATAAGAACTGTGAATTTATGGAACAGTCTACCTCAGGAACTGGTCACAGCAGGAACAATTAATAGCTTTAAAACAGGGTTAGATACATTCATGGAACAAAATAACATTAATGCTTATGCAGAATTATAAAACTACATCACTTCCCCTTATCCCCTTACACCCTTCCCTTAAATTACCTGATTGAACTTGATGGACGTATGTCTTTTTTTCAACCATACTAACTATGTAACTATGTCTATTCTTTCTGCTGAGTATGCAAGGAAATGCATTGCCGTCTATGAGATGGCAATTTTCCGAGAGGTCCTAGTCCGAGAGGTCCGGCATGTCCTTCCTTTGCTCCGCTGTCAGTGGAATTTCTGCACAGAGATTTTCCGTGCAGGCATTTCACCATGTGAGCTTAGCTTTAGGCTTTTTAATTGAATTCCCATTTAAGTAAATGGGATGAGCTGTTATACCAGATACAGCTGCTACAGAGTGCCTGGTAGGAAGAGAAGATGTCACTGCGCTCGCACAAGCAGAGGTCTCAATCAGCTGATCTTTGGGGTCAATTGGTCTGATATTGATTGCCTATCCTAAGGATAGGCCATTAAAAAGAAATGCCTCCAGAAACCTCTTTAATAATCTCTTACCCCCTTTATATGAATCTTGTATTTCAGTATAGATTTTCTTAATTGTGAATTTTGAACCCTCTCTATTCTGTGATATCTTACAAATATAAAAAATGGGGGGGAAAAATGTTTTTGGAAAAATTACACAATATATGATTCGTAGTAGTCCTTTAGTTTCTATATTACTGTATTATTTTATGTCCCTTTTACTCACTTTGGCAAGATTCTCCATTAATACGATATCCAGCTCTTTCAAACCCAGCAACCACATTATTCTGGAGAACAATGTCAGTTCCTTCATTGATCTTAAAACAAAAAAGCACAATTAATTTTCTCTATTAAAGATATTTAGGTGTAGAAATTGTATATAATTATAACCACAGCTATGGTTAGAATTTAGCACGTCACATACAATTGGGACTAGCTATGTGCAGCCACCAAAAGAAGGAGCCAAGAAGACAAAAAGTATCCAGCTATAGGCTCTAGTAGTTGCTGCAGGCAGCCAAAATGTTGTCTTCTTAAATGAGCACCATCATTTTAAACACGTTTCCTTTAATTGATAACTAACCTGGTTCTTAACATATTTGTAAATTGCTTCATGACTTCTTACCTATTAACATCAGGTTGTTTCATTTTTGCACTTTATTTTTTTTTCACCTCACCTTCTAAAAATCATAACCCTTTAAATTTTCCACCTACAGGCCCATATGAGGGCTTGTTTTTTGTGGTACCAATTTTACTTTATAATAACAACAATATTTTCACCACAAAATCTACAGCGAAACCCCAACAAAATATGTGTGGGGCAAAATTGACAAAAAAACTCTTTTACAATTTTTGGGGGCTTCGGATTCTAAGCAGAGCACTTTTTGGTAAAAATGACACCTTATCTTTATTCTGTAGGTCCATACAATTGAAATGATACCCAGCTTATTTAGGTTTTATTTTGTTTTGCTTTTAAAATATTATAACTTTTTGTACAAAAATGTTTAAAAATGTTCTCTTCCGACTCCTATAAGTTTTTTATTTTCCCATCTACGGGGATATGTGAGGGCTAATATTTTGCGCCATGATCTCTAGTTTTTTTTTTCTGTATTTTGGTTTTGATGGGACTTTTTGATTGCTTTTTATAAAAAATTTTAAGAGTATACAAAGCGCCCAAAAATATGCAATTTTGGACTTTGATTGGACTACTATTGACCATGTGGTTTAATTAACATTATACTTTTATAGCATAGCTAAAAAAGGAGAAACAGAGGCACAGTTCAACTAGTAGGAATGATTAGTCCAACACCTGGAAAAATGGTTCCATGTGGCACAGCTCTAGTAAAATAAGGTTGGGTGGTGCTAGTAGTGCACGGATCACTAGGAAACAAGAAAAAATACAGTACTAAAAAGAGGAATGAATCCTGCACTCACCGCATCCACCACTGCAAAGACGGGGGCTTCATGGAGGGGAAAGACGTTGACGGGGGCTCAGAGGCAAGGACCAGTGGTTTCGTGCTCATTAGCACAAAACCACCGGTCGTTGCCTCTGAGCCCCCATCAATGTCTTTCCCCTCAATGAAGCCTCCGTCTTTGCAGTGGTGGACGCGGTGAGTGCGGGATTCATTCGTCTTTTTAGTTCTGTATTATATTTTTATAGTTTGGACATTTACGCATGTGGCGGTACCACATATGTTTATGTTCATTTTAGTTTAAATTTTTTTTTTTTTAAATAGGAAAAGGGGGTTATTAAAAATTTTATTAGGGAAGGGGTTAAATCACATTTATTAACCTTTTTTTTAACACTATTTATAGTCACCATAGGGGACCATTACATGCAATCTTCAGATTGCATACACATTTGCCACAGCATAGCATTGATCAGTGTTATCGGAGCTCAAATGCTCTAGGCTGCTGAGGCTTCCTGGCCTCGAGCCACCGATTGGAGGGCAAGGAGGCAGGTAAGGGCCCTCCCACCATCCCCTCAGCTGATCGGGACACTGCATTTCACTGCAGTGGTCCCGATCAGCTCTGCTGAGTTGTAGGAATGTTTTTATTTGGAATGAGGAATGATTGCAGCATCTAAGGGGTTAATGTCGAATATCACCATGATCTGCAATGGGTCCCCTGGCTGTTGTTGGTTATTGTGTTAACCCCTCATGTTCTTGACGTGTATCCCGACTTTGTACCGTTCTGTTTATTATTTTGACTCTGACGCCCCAGCACATTAGCGCAGTGTATAGACCACTTCAAAGTTGTGATTCACCACTAGGGTGTCTGTGCAAGTAGGCAGGAAAAGTGGCTTTAGGAAAAGTAAGGGCACACTTCTTCCCTGTCCTATGTGATCATGACAATCTGTGAGCAAGTCTTGATGATCCACACTGTTCATCAAAGGTCAGTCAAGGCTTTCTTCTCATCTCTGACCACACATAAAGCTCAGTCCAGCTGGTTTTTGTGTAAATAGCAGTGCCTCCTCCCCACTCTGTTTTCCCTGAGTAATGTACAGGGCTAGAAGCCAAGCCCTGTAAATCCATCAAGGCAGGGAGGAGGTTTACTGCTTTGGCTTGGCACTGCCTCTATGACTTTTTCACTGTGAAAGAAAAGTGTGTCATCACTCTCAACAAAAGTAAAGTTATTTTTATTTAACCATGCCCTAAGTGCTGGTATCTGCCTGCTCCATATCTCGTATTGCGCAGACAGATTCCCTATCATACAACTAGATGATAATAGCTGGAGAAATGCTTTTTTACTTTGTTTAAATCCAATCTAGTAAAGTAAAACACTAACCTCTATTCCCCCATGCCACAGCAGATTGTTTGCTTCCATGCGGCCCTGGTATGTTCCAGGCCAAATGGCAAGAGCAACAAGATTTCCCCTTATGTTTACACGTTCTCCCAACACTCTTATTCCTACAAAATAAGATACAATTTACTTTACAGTCAGCATTAAAAAGACAAAACAGTGGTCTTGAAACAATCATAGCCATAGGAATTCATTAGAGAATGATATAAAATTCTAAAGGTTTATAACCCTTTCTCCATAAGTGCTATTAGTCCCTTCAATGAGCCCACAGTGGCTAGATACATAGGCTCCCTCTCGGACATGCCCCAATACATAGCTGCCATGATATACTACATTTCATCTTGAAACAGCCAATGGAGGAGAAATATATGGTGTGCTTGCTGCAAAATCCAGGAACCCCTAAGGCTGTTCTAGATGCCTCGCATTCTAAGAGATATATCATTTTTTTTTATTTTCAGTCGACATAGCCATAAGGGGTTTGGCTTGTGATTTTTAAAAGCAACTTTTTGAGCTACTTGCACTGTGAAGTATAAAATAACTTTGAGGAATGGTTTGGAGAGTGACGAGCTTGAAACCTTCTGCAATTCTGCCTTTTTTATTTTTATTGGGGGTGGGGGGTTGTAAGGTTATTTATAGTAGTCATGTGAGTGGTTGTTCATCTGTATTTTGCACATGTGCGGCCTCCTCTTATATAGCATTGTGGCTGATCTACATCATAATGGGAATAGGTGTCTAACCTGCCCTTGTATCAGTAATCAGTAAGTGTGGCCTTTTTTGTGTCCTTTTTTAAAATGATTTTTGTCCCATTTTTCTGTGATTTTTTTTTTTCTATAATGTTAGTTTAGGGACTCGCAAGAGACTGAGGACCCTTGACGTGGGTTGCGAGCTTGCATATTTTGGCCCAAATATTAACTAATACCTAATGTGTATTGGCCTAGTACTGCTGGGGAGCCCAGGGTATCAGTGTGTTGTGGGGAGCACATAAAAGATGCTGGGCAGCCTGCCTGATCGAATAGTATGGGCGTCACTAATAGGTTGTAAGCCAGCATGGTGCACTACACGCTATCATGTAACTTGCACCCTATGTATGCCTTATCTGAATGCAACTATAATACTAAGCAACTACTCCCCTCATTAAAATAGATGTGTGAGTGGTTGTTCATCAGTATTTTGCACCCGTGCAACCTCCCCTTATATAGCTTTTTGGCTGATCTGCATCACAATGGGCATATGAGTCTAACCTGCCCTTGTATCAGTAAGTGTGGCCTATTTTTTTGTGATTTTTTAAGTGATTTTTTCCCCCCAATTTTAGGCCATTTACTGTGCAACATAAATGTAATGTTAAAGGAATTTAGTGTCATTCATAATATAGTGTCTGTACCTGTGTGTGACAGCTGTCTTGCAATTCTTATGTGATTTTTGCCCCAATATTTATTTTTAACAGTATACAAAATTACCCAGGTCTTGAGTTTTCCCAGGTTGCAGTGTGTCGAGACATGACCTCACTAGTCAGTTGTGCAAAGGGAGCCTGTCCTGCTTCAATGGGTGAAGCGACTGCTGGGTGGGAGAGAGATCCTTTTGCAACAGCTGTAGGCAGCCTGATTAGAAAACACTGATATTTTGAATGGATGCAGCTCATTTGTGCTGCAATGGGTGGGGTGGCTGATGTGTGAGAGGGAGGAATGTAACTTCACACTTACAAGCACTAGGGGATGTGTAGTTTAAGAGACCCAACTCCATCAGGAAATACCCAGCCTGGCAGGTATGTACTCAAATCACCTGGTGGATAACCCTTTAAAGGTCCTGCATCAGCTTTGATATTAGGTGGTGAGAACTTGTAAAGGACTCTCTTACATAGTCACTGCTTAACAATGGTCATGAAAAAAGGGTGGGAAAGGAAAATTATTCTCCTGGTTGGCATTACCCAGTGTCATAAGGGAGCCCCATTTTGATGCATGCTATGTGGTCCTTTTTTCTTTATGTATACAGTACCGCTATGCATATGGTTTACCTTCTCCTACAGTGAAGTAAATAACATTGTCATCAATGTCGAGTCCATTCGTGTAAAACACACCGATAGCTGGGGAAAATCCATTGTGGAAGGCACATCCTCTAACATAGGATTCGTTTGTTGAAATCTTTAAATGACAAAATATATATTAGCTAGTTACAAGCTCTTAGTATGCTTTCAGATATAGTTTTAGGTAAGTTTGTTACTCCTTTTGGTGGATCAGCATTATTCAGCAGGGGGCGACTGTGAGCACAGCAAAAGGTTAGATAATAAAATAGAAGAAATTAAATATAAGTTCATGATAACTTACTTCTCCAAGATTAAGGAAAGCCAATGAGTACCGTGGGTCTGTGGGATCTCCATAACCTTCCTGCCCAGTGTAGGAAAATTCCACATTTTCAATTCTTGCACTGCCTTAAAAATATCACAATTCAATGCTTAGAAGGGATTGCTTTTAAAGTTGAGGAACCTTATTTGGTATGACATTTAAATCAAATTTTACAAACAAATTTGGATTCATTATAATCTGAACTAATCAAGATTTGTTTTGGATTTGTATCCTCTCTGCTCCTGTACAGTGTGACCTAGAGGTATGCATCAGATGGTCCCCTCAGTACACTTGGCTTGTACTGTACAGGTGCAGGAACTCTTGGTTTGACAGGAGTCCCTGCTCTTGTACTCAAAGTACATGGGCAATCACAGAGCACACATTCCTGGTTTGACCTGGCTTGTCCTGACTCTGTTTGCTTTGTCTGATTTTGTGCTATGCTCCTCTCTAGGTTTCAACTTTTTGGCTTGTTTAACCCCTTTTTGCTGATTTTATACTTAGTCTGCCAGTTTATCACTGACCCAGCCTAGCGGACTATCCTAACGCCCCTTCACTATGTCTATACACAAAGTCCTGGATCAGAGCACCAAAACTGGTATTCTGGTATTTGAATTAAGGCTGTTGTTTATTCAAATTCCCAAAGTAGTGCAAGCAGTAGATCAGCGTAGGGACTGTTGCCCAGTTGAGGCCACCATTTAGGATGGAGCGTACAGATAGGTAAGAACAGTGAGGGGGTGATTATTAGTGTGTACTCTCCCCTACTGCTGGGTGTAATAGATTCGGACCTGAAACAATTCTCAGGAATTTTGCTCATTTCTAGTTGCTTGAGATATGTATGGCCCTACAGTGTTTTGTAGTACAAAAATAGTGGAGGGAAAGTGATGACAACAATAAATCTATAGTTTCCAATGGGGTCAGTTGTGTTTCTTGTGGCATTAGTTGTTCTGCCAGATATCTCCCTGATCTAAATAGAAAAACATGTAATATTACAAAAAAAATTGCATTGATAAAATTTATAATACCTCGATATTCTGCTAAGTCTGTAAATGTGCTGACAAGAACTCGAGCTCCAAATGATTCACTGTACCAACCAGGGTAGTCCTCTCCAACGATCTTAATATTCCTAGTAAGTAAAGCAACATCAGCTGCCAGAGTGTAATTTAGGGTCCTGTCTGGAACTTGATAGGTGTTAGCTGGAATAATAATACAATTAGAAATATCAAAAATATACATAAATAACAAATAATGGCCCATATTCATCAATCAGCCTGAACCCCTAATTTTCAGTTTTTTCCTATAACAACTAATCACAGCTCAACTTTCACTTTACAAGAGCTTTTTAACATATGAAAGCTGAGCTGTGATTGGTTCTTGTGGGAAAAACCTGACAATAAGTATTTCAGGCTGATTGATAAATATGGGCAAATGTGTTTACTTTTTAAATCAATATTTACATTAGATACTACAGTGGTTCCTAAAGTTACAATAATAATTGATTCCAGGACGACCATTGCATGTTGAAACCATTGTATGTTGAGACCATAACTCAATGGAAACCTAGTAATTGATTCCGAAGCCACCAAAATGTCATCCAAAAATAGGAAAATGTGGGGATAAAACAAAAATAAGTATATAGCTAATATAGATAAAGCAAATCCTTATATATAAAAGTAAGAAAGAACTGCTGAAAGCTGCAAATTACTGTCTATATAGAGTACAGGAGCTTCTGTACAGTACACACAGTGTCCTAAAAAAGTAAAATGGAGCCGCCCTTACCTGGCGTCCAATGGAGCAGCTAGCCCTAGCACAGGTAAAGAGTAGTACAGAACATGTAATACCTCCCTGTACTGTAGCGGGCGCTATCAGTCAGGCAGTTAGTGCATATGCTTCAGTAATACAGGGGTTTTACCAATGTCCATTCTGACTGGTCAGTTCTTCCGCCCATTGACACGTTTTGCAGATCTGGACTGTCCGTAGCATTGTATGTTGAGTCTGGTTTTAAGTTACAATGGTCCAGAAAAGACCATTGTATGTTGAAACTATTGTATGTTGAGGCCATTGTAAGTTGAGGGATCACTGTATATATATATATATATTGTCACGATGCCGGCTGGCAGGTGGTGGATCCTCTGTGCCAGAGAGGGATTGGCGTGGACCGTGCTAGAGGATCGGTTCTAAGTCACTACTGGTTTTCACCAGAGCCCGCCGCAAAGCGGGATGGTCTTGCTGCGGCGGTAGTGACCAGGTCGTATCCCCTAGCAACGGCTCAACCTCTCTGGCTGCTGAAGATAGGCGCGGTACAAGGGAGTAGACAGAAGCAAGGTCGGACGTAGCAGAAGGTCGGGGCAGGCAGCAAGGATCGTAGTCAGGGGCAACGGCAGAAGGTCTGGAATCACAGGCAAGGAACACACAAGGAACGCTTTCACTGGCACTAGGGCAACAAGATCCGGCGAGGGAGTGAAGGGGAAGTGAGGTGATATAGGGAAGTGCACAGGTGTAAACACTAATTGGAACCACTGCACCAATCAGCGGTGCAGTGGCCCTTTAAATCGCAAAGACCCGGCGCGCGCGCGCCCTAGGGAGCGGGGCCGCGCGCGCCGGGACAGAACTGACGGGGAGCGAGTCAGGTACGGGAGCCGGGGTGCGCATCGCGAGCGGGCGCTACCCGCATCGCGAATCGCATCCCGGCCGGAGGTGGTAACGCAGCGCCCCGGGTCCGTGGAACCGACCGGGGCGCTGCAGTGAGGGAAGTGTAGCGAGCGCTCCGGGGAGGAGCGGGGACCCGGAGCGCTCGGCGTAACAGTACCCCCCCCCTTGGGTCTCCCCCTCTTCTTGGGGCCTGAGAACCTGAGGATCAGACTTTTGTCCAGGATATTGTCCTCAGGTTCCCAGGACCTCTCTTCTGGACCACAACCCTCCCAATCCACTAAAAAAAAAGTTTTTCCTCTGACTTTTTTAGAAGCCAAGATCTCTTTGACAGAGAAGATGTCCGAGGAGCCGGAAACAGGAGTGGGAGGAACAGATTTAGGAGAAAAACGGTTGAGGATGAGAGGTTTAAGAAGAGAGACGTGAAAGGCATTAGGGATACGAAGAGAAGGAGGAAGAAGAAGTTTGTAAGAGACAGGATTAATTTGACACAAAACTTTAAAAGGACCAAGATAGCGTGGTCCCAACTTATAGCTCGGGACACGGAAACGGACATATTTAGCGGAGAGCCATACCTTGTCTCCAGGGGAAAAAATGGGAGGAGCTCTTCTTTTCTTATCTGCGAATCTCTTCATGCGAGAAGAAGCCTGTAAGAGAGAATTTTGGGTCTCTTTCCATATGGTGGAAAGATCACGAGAAATTTCATCCACAGCGGGCAGACCAGAGGGCAAGGGGGTAGGGAGGGGGGGAAGAGGGTGACGGCCGTACACCACGAAAAACGGAGATTTGGAGGAAGATTCAGAGATTCTGAAATTATACGAGAATTCGGCCCAAGGTAGAAGATCTGCCCAGTCATCCTGGCGGGAGGAAACAAAATGTCGTAAATAGTCACCCAAGATCTGGTTAATTCTCTCTACTTGTCCATTGGATTGAGGATGGTATGCAGAAGAAAAATTTAATTTAATCTTGAGTTGTTTACAGAGAGCCCTCCAGAATTTAGACACAAATTGGACGCCTCTATCCGAGACGATCTGTGTAGGCAACCCGTGAAGACGAAAAATGTGTACAAAAAATTGTTTAGCCAACTGAGGCGCTGAAGGAAGACCAGGAAGAGGGATGAAATGTGCCATTTTGGAGAATCGATCAACGACCACCCAAATAACAGTGTTGCCATGGGATGGGGGTAAGTCAGTAATAAAATCCATACCAATCAGAGACCAAGGTTGTTCGGGGACAGGTAGAGGATGAAGAAAACCAGCGGGCTTCTGGCGAGGAGTCTTATCCCGGGCACAGATAGTGCAGGCTCGCACAAAGTCCACCACATCAGTCTCTAGAGTCGGCCACCAATAGAAGCGAGAGATGAGTTGCACAGATTTCTTAATGCCCGCATGACCTGCGAGATGGGAGGAGTGACCCCATTTGAGGATCCCAAGGCGTTGGCGTGGAGAAACAAAGGTCTTTCCTGGAGGAGTTTGCCTGATGGAGGCTGGAGAAGTGGAAATCAGGCAGTCAGGAGGAATGATGTGTTGAGGAGGGAGTTCAATTTCAGAGGCATCTGAGGAACGAGAGAGAGCATCGGCCCTAATGTTCTTATCAGCAGGCCGAAAGTGAATTTCAAAATTAAATCGGGCAAAGAACAGAGACCACCTGGCCTGACGAGGATTCAGCCGTTGGGCAGACTGGAGGTAGGAGAGGTTCTTGTGATCGGTGTAAATAATAACTGGAAATCTTGATCCCTCCAGCAGATGCCTCCATTCCTCAAGTGCTAATTTAATGGCTAGAAGCTCTCGATCCCCGATGGAGTAGTTCCTCTCCGCCGGAGAGAAGGTCCTGGAAAAAAAACCACAAGTAACAGCATGCCCGGAAGAGTTTTTTTGTAGAAGGACAGCTCCAGCTCCCACTGAGGAGGCATCAACCTCCAATAGGAAGGGTTTAGATGGGTCAGGTCTGGAGAGCACGGGAGCCGAAGAAAAGGCAGACTTGAGTCGTTTAAAGGCGTCTTCCGCTTGAGGAGGCCAAGACTTGGGATCGGCATTTTTTTTTGTTAAAGCCACAATAGGAGCCACAATGGTAGAAAAATGTGGAATAAATTGCCTGTAATAATTGGCGAACCCCAAAAAACGTTGGATGGCACGGAGTCCGGAGGGGCGTGGCCAATCTAAGACGGCAGAGAGTTTATCTGGGTCCATTTGTAGTCCCTGGCCAGAGACCAAGTATCCTAGAAAAGGAAGAGATTGGCATTCAAACAGACATTTCTCTATTTTGGCATAGAGTTGATTATCACGAAGTCTCTGAAGAACCATACGGACATGCTGGCGGTGTTCTTCAAGATTGGCAGAAAAAATCAGGATATCGTCCAGATATACAACAACACAGGAGTATAGGAGATCACGAAAAATTTCATTAACAAAGTCTTGGAAGACGGCAGGGGCGTTGCATAGACCAAAGGGCATGACCAGATACTCAAAGTGTCCATCTCTGGTGTTAAATGCCGTTTTCCATTCATCCCCCTCTCTGATGCGGATGAGATTATAAGCACCTCTTAAGTCCAGTTTGGTAAAAATATGGGCACCTTGGAGACGATCAAAGAGTTCAGAGATGAGGGGTAGGGGGTAGCGGTTCTTAACCGTGATTTTATTAAGACCGCGGTAGTCAATGCAAGGACGTAGAGAGCCATCTTTTTTGGACACAAAGAAAAATCCGGCTCCGGCAGGAGAGGAGGATTTACGGATAAAGCCCTTTTTTAAATTTTCTTGGACGTATTCAGACATGGCAAGAGTCTCTGGGACGGACAGAGGATAGATTCTGCCCCGGGGTGGAGTAGTGCCCGGGAGGAGGTCAATGGGACAATCATAAGGCCTGTGAGGAGGTAGAGTCTCAGCTTGTTTTTTGCAAAAAACGTCCGCAAAGTCCATATAGGCCTTAGGGAGACCGGTTACATGAGGAAGCACAGGGACACGGCAAGGTTTACTGGGAACCGGTTTTAAGCAGTCCTTGGAACAAGAGGGCCCCCAACTCTTGATCTCCCCAGTGGACCAATCCAGGATTGGGGAATGGAGTTGAAGCCAGGGAAGTCCAAGAAGGATTTCAGAAGTGCAATTGGGGAGGACCAACAGTTCAATCCTCTCGTGATGAGATCCGATGCGCATTAGAAGGGGCTCCGTGCGGAAACGTATAGTACAGTCCAATCTTTCATTGTTTACACAATTGATGTAGAGGGGTCTGGCGAGACTGGTCACCGGGATGTTGAACCTGTTGACGAGAGAGGCCAAGATAAAATTTCCTGCAGATCCAGAGTCCAAGAAGGCCACAGCAGAGAAGGAGAAGGCAGAGGCAGACATCCGCACAGGCACAGTAAGACGTGGAGAAGCAGAGTAGACATCAAGGACTGTCTCACCTTTGTGCGGAGTCAGCGGACGTCTTTCCAGGCGGGGAGGACGGATAGGACAATCCTTCAGGAAGTGTTCGGTACTAGCACAGTACAGGCAGAGATTCTCCATGCGGCGTCGTGTCCTCTCTTGGGGTGTCAGGCGAGACCGGTCGACCTGCATAGCCTCCACGGCGGGAGGCACAGGAACAGGTTGCAGGGGACCAGAGGAGAGAGGAGCCGGGGAGAAGAAACGCCTCGTGCGAACAGAGTCCATATCCTGGCGGAGCTCCTGACGCCGTTCGGAAAAACGCATGTCAATGCGAGTGGCAAGATGGATGAGTTCATGTAGGTTAGCAGGGATTTCTCGTGCGGCCAGAACATCTTTAATGTTGCTGGATAGGCCTTTTTTAAAGGTCGCGCAGAGTGCCTCATTATTCCAGGATAATTCTGAAGCAAGGGTACGGAACTGTACGGCATACTCGCCAACGGAAGAATTACCCTGGACCAGGTTCAACAGGGCAGTCTCAGCAGAAGAGGCTCGGGCAGGTTCCTCAAAGACACTTCGAATTTCCGAGAAGAAGGAGTGTACAGAGGCAGTGACGGGGTCATTGCGGTCCCAGAGCGGTGTGGCCCAAGCCAGGGCTTTTCCAGACAGCAGGCTGACTACGAAAGCCACCTTAGACCTTTCAGTGGGGAACTGGTCCGACATCATCTCCAAGTGTAATGAACATTGGGAAAGAAAGCCACGGCAAAACTTAGAGTCCCCATCAAATTTATCCGGCAAGGATAGTCGTATTCCAGAAGCGGCCACTCGCTGCGGAGGAGGTACAGGAGCTGGCGGAGGAGATGATTGCTGGAGCTGTGGTAGTAACTGTTGTAGCATAACAGTCAGTTGAGACAGCTGTTGGCCTTGTTGCGCAATCTGTTGTGACTGCTGGGCGACCACCGTGGTGAGGTCAGCGACAACTGGCAGAGGAACTTCAGCGGGATCCATGGCCGGATCTACTGTCACGATGCCGGCTGGCAGGTGGTGGATCCTCTGTGCCAGAGAGGGATTGGCGTGGACCGTGCTAGAGGATCGGTTCTAAGTCACTACTGGTTTTCACCAGAGCCCGCCGCAAAGCGGGATGGTCTTGCTGCGGCGGTAGTGACCAGGTCGTATCCCCTAGCAACGGCTCAACCTCTCTGGCTGCTGAAGATAGGCGCGGTACAAGGGAGTAGACAGAAGCAAGGTCGGACGTAGCAGAAGGTCGGGGCAGGCAGCAAGGATCGTAGTCAGGGGCAACGGCAGAAGGTCTGGAATCACAGGCAAGGAACACACAAGGAACGCTTTCACTGGCACTAGGGCAACAAGATCCGGCGAGGGAGTGAAGGGGAAGTGAGGTGATATAGGGAAGTGCACAGGTGTAAACACTAATTGGAACCACTGCACCAATCAGCGGTGCAGTGGCCCTTTAAATCGCAAAGACCCGGCGCGCGCGCGCCCTAGGGAGCGGGGCCGCGCGCGCCGGGACAGAACTGACGGGGAGCGAGTCAGGTACGGGAGCCGGGGTGCGCATCGCGAGCGGGCGCTACCCGCATCGCGAATCGCATCCCGGCCGGAGGTGGTAACGCAGCGCCCCGGGTCCGTGGAACCGACCGGGGCGCTGCAGTGAGGGAAGTGTAGCGAGCGCTCCGGGGAGGAGCGGGGACCCGGAGCGCTCGGCGTAACATATATATATATATATATATATATATATATATATATAGGGATGAGCGAATCGAATCTGACAAATCTGAATTTGTTAAAAATTTCAGGAAAAATTCAATTTGCAACGAATGTGCATATCGCAGCGATTCAATCGTGCAAATAGCTTCATTAAACTCCATTTAGTGCGATCCAGGCTCCAGGGCATCTAAAATGGCGGATCCACATGTGAAGACATGGGGCAAGGAATCCTGGGAAGACGGTAGGCAGGATGACCCATAATCACATGCAGCATGCAGCATGCAGCCTATCAGCAGCCAGCCACCCCTGTGATGTCACAGCCCTATATAATCAGCAGCCATCTTGCAACCAGTCACTTCAGCCTTTTATTGCAGAGAGAGAGAGAGAGGGACAGAGAGCAGTGTGTGTTGCACAGAAAAGCATTTTTACAGCAGTGATTAACCTCCCAGTCACATCAGCGTTCTATTGCACAGAGGGACAGAGAGCAGTGTGTTGCACAGAAAAGCTTTTTTACAACAGCGATTCATCTCAAGACCAAATCCAGCCTAGAAGTACTGATAGGGAAGGGAGTTAGAATGAGAGAGAGTGCAATTTTGAGTGTAGTACACAGTGACTGTGTGCTGCAGCACTGGTGTGTACAACAAATAAAAAGCTAATAGTAGCCAGCCAGTTAGGGTGAGCAGAGCACTAAAAGCATATTGTCCTCTATTAAGTGTAACCTGTGCGTACATCTTAGTGGTGTACTATTTTGTTCCTGTTAAAGTCTTAAGGGCCTAGATACTGTGAAAGCACAGGCAAAAGTACACACCTGCTGGTGTTGTAGACAAATACTGTTTTAAGCGTACTGGAGCGCATTGTCCTCCCCACATAATTGCATACCACATGTGTACATCTAAGTGATGTACTATTTTGTTTCTGTTAAACTCTTAAGTGCCTAGATACTGTGAAAGGCCAGCCAAAAGTACACACCTGCTGGTGTTGGAGACAGATACTGTTTTAAGTGTAGTGGAGCATATTGTACTTCCTTCATATACGCACTAAGTGTGTCAGGCAGAGAAGTACCAGGATGTGCACAGAGGAGTGGCAGAGGCCTAAATCTATCAGGCAGACTAGGGGCAATTGGTATTAGGAGCGAGTGGCCTGAGCTCCCAGTATCAGCTAGTGGTCGTGTTTCGACCAGCAATCTATCTGCCATCATCGATTAGTTAACACGGTCAACCACTTCATCACAAGTGACATCTAACACCCCCAGTCAACAGTCGGTGGGTTCCTCAGACACAACACTCAGTTGGCATGGCCCGGGAGCAGTCCCATTCCTCCCATTGCCTTTGTCCTATGCTGTGGGTTCAGCTTCACTATTTCGTAAGGACGATCTACTAGAAAACAGTCAGCAGCTACTGTCCAGCCAAGAAGGGGAGGAGACATCCGCCGCTTCCTCTGTTAGGCGGGCACGTAGTGATGAGGAGAGTGGCGTGGGAGGTGGTGTTGCAAGCATTCAGGCTCCTGAAGCAGACACTTTTGAGGAACCTGAGGAGAACATCAGTGACGTGCAGGCACAGCTCGATGATGATGAAGCCAATCGCACTTGGGAGCCGGGTACAGGAGAGGCTTCATCATCATAATCATCAGGAGAAGAGGGTTGTAGGTTGCCTGTGAGGCAGCAGCTGAGCCAGCAAGGTGGTAGCATGGTTAGCAGTCGGCATGGTGGCAGAAGTGGAAAATCTGGAGCCAAACATGCCTGGGATAGACCACCTGCTTCGGGGCAGCCTATCTTCCCGTGAGGTAGTGGAACAGGGGTTCATGGAGTCAAAGGTAGTAGTAGTCAATCAGTGTTGACTGTTGGTGGGAAAGTCAGCTACTCGGAGGTGTGGCAGTTTTTCATCAAGCGTCCGGAGTATGTTAACCTGGCCACATGCAAGATGTGTCGGCAGAAAATGAAGCATGGCCAGGGTCCCAATGTTAGCACTACGGCCCGGCTTCAACATATGCAGCATCACCATAAAGCGGCCTGGGGGAACCGCTCCCTCTTTCAGCCAGCCAAAGCTCCACCACCTCAGCTGAAGGGTGCTGTGTGTCATACCCATCTTCTGTCGCTCAAGAGGCTCCTGCTCCTCCTACTTCGAGTTAGTCGTTCCGCCAGCAATCCATCGGCGAAGCCATGTCCAAGACATAACAGTATGACGAGTTCTCCTTGCAGTTACTATGGCCCTCACAGCACTAAACACCCGCTCTGATGGCCCACTACTGGCCAGGCAGGACAGCTTTTCCAGGGCAAACTCTGCTAGTTGCGGCCACAAGTCAAGTTTGGCTGCCCAGAAGTCTAGCGGATCTTCAAGGTGTGTTGTCATGGTCATGTCAAGATATGCCACCACCTGCTGGTTCAGGTCCTGCTCCAGGTCTACCTGCTGCTGATGAGTTGTTTCACTGCTCCTGCCACCCCACATCTCCCCAGCAGCCATGGCAGTGGAAGGTGAGCGCAGAGGGCCCCCCGAGTCAGACCCGCGAGAGGACGGACGATGGGCATCGGCCAACTGACTTCGTAGGATGTCTCTGAAGTAGGTCAGTTTGTCCTCCCTTTCAGTGGGTATAAAAAAGCCCCCAATATTGTGCCGGTAGCGAGGGTCCAAAAAGGTGAAGACCCAGAAGTCATCCCGCTGCCGAATGGTGACAATTCGGCGATCACTACACAAGCAAGTGAGCATGCATTTTGCCATTTGTGCAAGTGACTTGGAGGGACTCCCTGCCTACATCTCCACTGCATACTGCCATGGTGTGTCTGGGTCCTCTATCTCACCTTCCTCATAACCCTCTAGCTCCCCTGGCTTCTCCTGCTCCTCCTCTCCTGTCAGATGACTAGAAAAGCTGCCCATCTCATGAAACCTAAACTGTGCTCCACTGTGCCCCTCCCCCTCCTGCTCCAGTTAAGCCCCCATAAGGCCCATGTGATCGCGAGATGTAGTCGCCACGTCTCCAGTGCCCTGACCAGCCATCATTTCCAAAATGTTGTAGTAAATTAAGCAGTGGAATGACGTTCCTCCCGTAATCCTGGCGACTGACTAATAATGAGGCTTCCTCATAGGGCCTGAGCAAACAGCAGGTGTCACGTATGAGCTGCCACTGGCTCACATTGAAGTTACACAGGGGAGTCCCCCTATCCACTTGGATAATCAAGATATCAGTGATGGCTTTTCTCTGTTCGTATAGTTGGTCCAACATATGGAGGGTGGCATTCCAATGCGCGGAAATGTCCCAAATCAGACTATGTTCGGGGATACCGTTCTGACGCTGCAGCTCAAAGAGGGTGTAATTTGCGGTTTACAAGTGGCTGAAGTGCATGCAAAGATTCCTTCCCATTGTTAGGATGTCTTGCAGATGGGGAAAACACTTCAGGAATTGCTTGACAACCAGATTGAACACGTGTGCCATGCAGAGCTCATGGCTCAGGCTTCCTTGTCACAGCGCAGACAAGACGTTCTTACCCTTGTCAGTCACCATGGTTCCCATTTCCAGTTTTCGTGGAGTAAGCCATGATTCAATTTCTTGATGAATGACTTTTAGAAGTTCCTCCTTTGTGTGAGTCCGTTCACCAAGGCAAACCATGTTAAGAACAGTGTGAAACCGCCATGCCCTGCACACATGGTATGCTGGAGGGGTACTGAGACCTGTCCGTGCAGTGGAGGCTGAGGACACGGTGTAGGATGAAGAGGTGGAGTCACACACTATCACAGGACCAAAGGCAAGTGTGTGGAGGTGGAAGCGGTGTGACCTGTCCAAGTTGCTGTTGTATCTGTGCAGAAACCACATTCACCCAGTGGGCTGTAAAGGACGTGTATTGTCCATGACTGTAGTTACAGCTTTACACATCTGCGCTGCCGTGCACTTTGGTACACACCGACAAGCTAAAGGACTGGCCCACCTTCTGTTCCACAAAATTGTGCAGGGCTGGTACTGTCTTCTTAGCAAAGAAATGACGGCTTGGGACTCTCCACCTCGGCTCCGCACAAGCCATCAGTTCTCTGAAAGGTGCAAAGTCCACCACTTGAAAAGGGAGGAACTGCAGCACCAGCAACTTGGACAGGAGCACATTCAGCTTCTGCACCGTTGGATAAGTAGGCGCATACATTTGTCTCTTGGACATGACTTCGCCGATGGATTGCTGGCGGAGTGACTAACTTTAAGTAGGAGGAGCAGGAGCATCTGGAGTGACAGAAGATGGGTATGACACACAGCTCCCTTCGGCTTAGGTGGTGGAGCCTTGGCTGGCTGAAACAGGGAGCGGCGTGCCACTGGGTGATGCAGCAGGCTGGACTAACACATTGGAGCCACGGTTCCCCCAGGCCGCTTTATGGTGATGCTGCATATGTTGACACAGGGCCGTGGTGCCAACATTGGGACCCTGGCCATGCTTCACCTTAAACCGACATATCTCCGGATGCTTGATGAAAAACTGCCACACCGCTGAGTAGCTGATTTTCCCACCAACAGTCCACACTGATTGACTGCTACTGCCGCCAACTCCAGGAAACCTTGTTCCACTACCTCCCGGGAAGGTAGGCTGTCGCGAAGCAGGTGGTCTACGCCAGGCCACGTTTGGCTCCAGACTTTCCACATCTGCCACCATGCTGACTGTTAACCATGCTACCACCTTGCTGGCTCAGCTGCTGCTTCACGGCTGCTGCTTCATGATGATGAAGCCCCTTCTGCACCCGGCTCCCAAGTGCAATCGGCTTCATCATCATCATCATCAAGTTGTCTGCATGTGACTGATGTTCCTCAACAGTGTCTGCTTCAGGAGCCTGAATGCTCGCAACACCACCTCTCGCAACACCACCTCCCATGCCACTCTCCTCATCACTACTTGCCCACCTAGCGGAGGAAGCGGCGGATGTCTCCCCCACTTCTTGGCTGGGCAGTAGCTGCTGACTATCCTCTATTAAATCGTTCTCACTAAATAGTGGAGCTAAACCCACAGCATAAGATACTTTTGTGGGGGAGGGAACAGCATAGAACTAAGGCAATGGGAGGACAGGGACTGCTCCCGGGCCATGCCAACTGAGGGTTGTGTCTGAGGAACCCACCAATTGTTGACTGGGAGTGTCAGATGTCACTTGTGATGAAGTGGATGACTGTGTTAACCAATCGATGACGGCAGATGGGTTGCTGGTCAAGACACGACCGCTAGCTGATACTGGGAGCTCAGGCCTTTCACTGCGACTGCTGATGCCACTCGCCCCTAGTCTGCTGCTACCTCTGCCTGATGAATTTAGGCCTCTGCCACTCCTCTGTGCACATCCTGGCACTTCTCTGCCTGACATACTTAGTGTGAATATGAGGGGAGTACAATACACTCCACTATGCTTAAAACAGTATTTGGCTGGCCTTTCACAGTAACTAGGCCCTAAAGACTTTAAAGGGAACAAAAGGGTACACCACTTAGATGTCCGTACGTGGTATGCACTTATTAGAGGAGTACAATGCGCTCCACTACCCTTAAAACAGTATTTGTGTACAACACCAGCAGGTGTGAGACTTTAAGAGAAACAAAATGGTACACCACTTAAATGTATGTATGTGGTATGCACTTATGAGGGGAGCACAATGCACTCCAGTATGCTTAAAACAGTATTTGTTTACAACACCAGCAGGTGTGAACTTTTGGCTGGCCTTTTACAGTAACTAGTCCCTTGATACTTAAACAGAAACAAAATGGTACACCACTTAGATGTACGCTTAATAGAGGACAATACGCTTTTAGTGCTCTGCTCACCCTAACTGGCTGGCTACTATTAGCTTTTTAGTTGTCCAGTGCTACAGTACACAGTCGCTGTTTGAAACACCCACAATTGCACTCTCTCAATCTCTCTCCCTTCCCTATCAGTGCTTCTAGGCTGGATTTGTGCTTGAGGTGAATCACTGCTGTAATACACCCACAATTGCACTCTCTCAATCTATCTCCCTTCTCTATCAGTGCCTCTAGGCTGGATTTGGGCTTGAGGTGAATTGCTTTTTCTCTCTGCAAAGGAACACTGAAGTGACTGGCTTCAAGATGGCTGCGGATTATATAGGGCTGTGACACAGGGGTGGCTGGCTGCTGATAGGCTGAATGCTGCATGTGATTCAGGGTCATCCCGCCTACCCGCCTTGCCACCTTCAGAGTTCCTTGCTCCATGTCTTAACATGTGGATCTGCCATTTTAGATGCCCTGGAGCCTGGACCACACTGAATGGAGTTTAATGAAGAGATTTGTGCGATATTTGAATTTCATTGCGAAGCAAATTTCTCGGGAAATTCATAACTAATTCGGATTCGTCAGATTCGATTCACTCATCCCTAATCTTAATATGTTTTTATCATTTAATGTTTATTTCATGTCATTTTTTTGTATCAATAAAATATATTTCTTGACCCGTTAACGCATTTGTTTCTTTGCTGTTTCTGATAGTTTAGCGTTGGGTCACCTTTGACCTTTGGGGATTTCTTCTGTATATGATGGTTTAATAAATCTGTCAACTTTTTTTCTAGTACATCAACAAGCTCTTTTAATACCTTTTGGTTGAATCCTATGTAGTCAAAATAGTTTGGTGGCACAGTGGATCTACACCTGTTGGTGCCTCACAAAAACTTATTTTAGCTCTACACTGAAGGTTGGTGCCCCTGATCAGGTGCACATAACACAATACTTTGAATGACTGTACTGTGAAAGCTTTAGTCCCCAGTGAGATGCTGACTAAACTGATTGGTAGTTCCGAGCCTACTGGAACTCAGCTGCAAAGCTCGTCCTTAAAGGGGTGTGGCTTAAGGTTTAAATAGTAAGGTCCTTGTTGAGGATGAAGGTCCTTGTTGGGGAGTTAACCACACTTTTTCATCTGCCTACCACTGTCTTATTTCTGATGTCAGTGCCCAGTTACAGTATTATTAATGATTATAAGGAGTGACCCCCGAAGGAAACCATAGAGTGCTGAACATAGGATGATGATCTAGAGATTTATTCTGATTTGGAATAGAGAAGGTAATATCCTCTTAATGTGAAGCAGCTTGCTTTTGCATCATAGGAGATTTACTGTAGGGACCCCCCATTACACTATAAGTGGATGGTCCAACCAGAATACATTTATATAACGTAACAAATACTGTTTATTATGTCACCTACCAGAGTGGTTGAAGCTGAGGGATACATTTAAAGTGAGGGTCATCTGGTCATCAGAAACATTAGTGATTTTCCTGATTTCCGTCTGCCAGGGATTATAACTGGTTGTAGTGATCAAAATTTCTTCTCCCACCTTGTAAAGGAGATTTGGTGACATTAAAACAATAGTTAGCAGTTACTGTCATTTTCCTACATAAGATTCCTCTACAAAGGGGAATCCCATACAAATGTACCGGTGGGACCCCATACTAAGGGTCTAATTGGAAAAGCTGATTAAAACTTATAATATTCAAAATATTGTTTTATAATTCTGTTTCTTATAAGATTGAACAATATAAATCATATCTGACTTGATATACAACCTTTAAAAGGGTACGATGACCATAGCAACCTGTGGTGTCCCAGTGTTGGAGTCCGTCCTGTCAGGTAAACATTGCTTCAGGTGCCTGCAATAGGCCCTACTGCTCTGGTCATGCTGTGATATTCATTGTAATATTTGTTCTGTTAATTTATATTGTGTTGCACTGTACCTTTTAAGGAATGTTCAGGATATCTGTAAGGAGGCATGATGCAGAGTACCCATGTGACCCTAGTTGCCCAATGGGAGGTCCCCCTAGCTAGGCCACATATAGTGTAGGGGGAGGAGCTATTCAGTCTAGTTTTGTGTAGAGTTAGTAGTTGCTGTGTGCAGAGCTCAATGTGAGCTGCAGTGTGGAAAATTGACAATAGGAGTGTGAGGTGGATCTAAGGGAAGCCTAAAACAAATCTTCAAGCAAGCAACCACGCCATTCTGCAAGTGTTCCCCGCCCAGGAGAATTCCAAAATTCCTAATTGCAAGCATAATACCCAGTGAGGCAACGGGCCAAACAGAGATAATTCATACCCTGGCGGTGTAGCATAATTGGACACTATCAGAACCCTAGTCAGCATGGGAGGTATTAAGTCTAAAGTCCCACTCACAATACTACAAGTCACAGAAAGTCTACAGAGCTCCGTAGAGTGTCACTGCATCTCCTCCACTCTAATCTGCGCTTTAAGGATAGTAACATCTACTCCTGCCTCAGTAAAGACAGTTATCTGTAACCTGGTATTGGTGTATTTCTTATCCTGTCCCTAGCCTAGGAGAAGCTGTCCTATCATTGGATTGTATAGGTTAATGCTGCCCTAGCATCATGATCATTCCCATACATCCCGCACACAGTACCCCCAAATTGGGTGCCACAAACCGGTCTAATCCCAACTATTATATTCAGTAGTTGTGTAACATTTTACACTTGCCTTTGTCTCTGCTTTTCTGCTCCCCAGGGTGGACCAATAATGGTTAAACTCACCTTCCAGTCTACTGGCTGTGAGACTGTGATGAACTGTGATCCCGTTAATGCTGTTTTTGCCAGCTTCGTTCTATAAATAGAGCGAGGAAGTCCATGTAGGTCCAGCTGACCAAACACTCCTACACAGAGAAGACAAGGAAATGGATGCTTACATTTATCCTGCATGTGTTGCCTTTAAACATGTAAAATATTATATATACTGGAAAGTACCTAAAACCTTTGAGCCTGGGATTGGTCCATTTGGCAAAACAAACTCTGGGGTTGAATGATTTCCTCTTAGTACAATCTGTAATTCTCCTTGGAATGGGTCCGCCTCTGTTCCTCCTATCAATCTTCCACCCTTTTCATATTAAACAAACAAGTAAAGTAGAAATCAATCTATTTTCAAAAATAAAAATTTGACCAAGTATTGTGATCCTCACCTGGATATAAATGTATATAGCACTTAGTACAGTTGTTTTGAATGTGGGTACAGACCAGGCTGTAGAATTATCTGTAAGATTTCTCATCTCCAAAGTGCCATAAATAGTAAGTTTATTCAGGGATGGGATTTCTACATCAGCTATAACCCGTTTACCTGGAATAAAACGAGGTTTAGTGATAAAAAAAAATTAAATTCAGCATCAATTCCTTACGATTAACCCACTTTGCACCAGATGTCCCCAGATATCTTTCAACAAGAGATTAGTATTATTTTTAGGTTTATGACTAGATATTCTAAGCTACAATCTTCATAAAGCACTAGAATTCAAGTATCTACTGTGTTATTTCTCAACCAGGGTTTCTCAGCACAGTGCTCTCTGCTGACGTTATTATAATAGTAATAATAATAAGTCTTTATTTATTTATTTATTGTTGTCGTTAGTGGGATTTTAACCCAAGGCCCCAGCACTTTGAATTGAACTTTGATTTGAACCCAAGGCCGCAGCAGTGCTAACCACTAAGCCACCATGCTACCCTTCCCATACATCTGCTATGCACGGTTGTTAAAATGGACAGCAGAGAGCACTGTGCTCGTGATGTCATCAGTGTTCAAAAAGAAAGGAATTTCCTCTGTAGCATTCAGCAGCTAATAAGTACTGGAAGGATTAAGATTTTTTTATAGAAGTAATTTACAAATATGTTTAACTTTCTGCCACCAGTTGATTTAAAAGAAAAAAGGTTTTCACCGGAGTACCCCTTTAAACATTGTTTGTACTTTCCATTTATATAAATGTTCTAATTGCATAAACCAGAATTTTAGATAAGCGATTTACAAAAAAAATCCGTAGTGGAGGCAGTAATTTCATTCTGAAAAGCCCACTTCTTACAGCACTCAGCTATCTCAGACTCAAAGATTTTGAATCAAGCAGCAAGCCCACCCAGTGCCCACTCCATTAAAAACTCCTCCTTATTGTGGTCATGCAGTGAGGAGAAAAAGAGGATGTGGGACCAAAATTTTTATTATTGTGGGTTACCAAGTGATGGGACCTCCAGTTAGCACACACATAGGAGGGAATTTATTAGTCTTCTACACCTGTGTTGTGGAATAAAAAAGTTGCAGATTTTTGCGCAAGCCCTATTTTACACAAAAAGTTGCCTCTTTTTTCAACTTTACGCCATGTTTGCCAAGTAGACAAAGCTTAGCAGAAAGTGGGTGGGGCTTTACTGAAAGCTGAAATCTACACCAGCTCTCCTTTAAAGAAATGTCTACAGTGTCAAGCTGGGATAGCACACCAAGGCAAATTTGTTCAAACAAAGGATTCAAGGCACATAGATCCAATCTTAATAAACAGCTAATCACTACTTATTGCTTAATGGCAATCTGTCAGCTATAGGTCATGCACAGAGCTCAAGTGTCAATGTGACTGTGCTGAGCTACAGAATCACAGAATCCCTACCTCCTCGCTCCCCACTCCTCTCTGCCTTGATTGAAGTAGAGGGCTTATCTTCCAGCATTGACTCGTGAACGTCAATCAGTCAAGACAAGGAGGACTGGAGAAGGGAGGAGTTGTGCATCCTGCGGCTCAGAACAGCCCTTTGACACTTGAGGTCTAAGCATGTTGACAGATTCCTTTCATAGATAACATAAGACAAATAAAAAAAAAAAGCAATAAAGTATACAAATAATGTTAAAAAAAGACACATTCTTACCTGCTGGGATCACAACATTGGATCCTTCTTTTGGGACAGCATAATTGTTTTCTGGTGATGATTCCCAGAAGGAACGATCTGACCATAAACTAGAAAAATAAGATGAATAATATAATTAAGTACACAATATTAGTTTGATCATCAAGGTTATGTTTACAAACTACACATCTTACTTTCTTGAAAGTCTTCTAGTTGACCACAAATGAAAATATAGAAAGGAGTAGGTTCAATAACATAGCAAAATGAGGGCATCCTGGAGCTGGTTCATTGATCTTTTTTTTTATTTAAAGAGGGACCGCCATGGGGATAAAATTTACCCTGTATTTTGCAAACCTATACCTAGGGCTTTTTAACCATATTTCAGGAAAAATAGTCTAATCTTCTAAAAAAATATTTAATAAAGTTTAAATATTGGTTTATTTTTTAAGTATTGGGCCTTCTTTTATTTGTTTAGAAAAAGATTTTTATGGTCTACCTAGTCTGCCCTTATTTTTCATTGTTATTTTTTATAATAAGATAGATATATATTTATCCAAGGCAAGTTCACATTCACATACTGAGAATTTACCAACTGCATATGCTAAACGTTTGGTTAAAGCATTTACACAGTTACAAAAATATTTTCTGACATTGCCCTGACTAACCTTAAATTGGGCCCTCTTTTTTTTTTATGTGAAGCTGCTTAATAAATCCGATCATCCCTCTGTCTGCGTCTTACTCTGAATAAATAGGCCTTTGCTCAGCATTAATGGTGTATTAAGGAAATTAATTAATGTGTATAAATTGGAATCTGCATCAAAAATATGTGGGCCAGATTTTTCAGATGACATAAAAACCAGTGTAAACAGTTTTCTTTATTTATCCAGCTGTTTATTTAGGGAGTAGCAAATAAACATACCATATAGTGCAACTAGGTGTTCCTGTTCCTCCGCCGCCACTTATAAAGAAAGAAAATGATAGTTATTAGCTTTCTTATGTCTGAAATTGGTTATCTTTAAATTATTAAAAACATGATAAGATTATTAGAAATAAAAATTCTTCCAGATGTGCAGAAAATATGTTTAAAGTGTACCTGTCAATAACAAAAGCTTTTTATATAATATAGATTATACTATATGTATATTTGTAATACACATTGATTAAAAATTTGGTATAATATTGGTTGATAAAATGCTGTCCCTGCAGCTATTGCATGTGTATCTTAATGAGAAGTCCAAATACAGAAAGTGAGGGTGGACAATCAGGGCTCTGTTCAGGCTTCTGGCCTGTCAATTATTCTGATGTGTGAGCTGGGAACATGTCATAGAGCCTCACTGCACAAAGCCCTGCTTGTCCTCAGTGTACAGAGCCCTGCTTGTCCTCATTGTACAGAACCCTGTTTGTCCTCAGTGTTCAGAGCCCTGCTTGTCCTCAGTGTACAGAGCCCTGCTTCTCCTCAGTGTACAGAGCCCGGCTTGTTCTCACTGTACAGAGCCCTGCTTGTTCTCACTGTACAGAGCCCTGCTTGTTCTCACTGTACAGAGCCCTGCTTTTTCTCACTGTACAGAGCCCTGCTTGTCCTCAGATTACAGAGCCCTGCTTGTCCTCAGTGTACAGATCACTGCTTGTCCTCACTGTACAGAGCCCTGCTTGTCCTCAGTTTACAGAGCACTGCTTGTCCTCAGTGTACAGAGCCCTGCTTGTCCTCAGTGTACAGAGCACTGCTTGTTCTCAGTGTACAGAACTCCGCTTGCTCTCAGTGTACAGAATCCCACTTGTCCGCAGTGTACATAGCCCTGCTTTTCCTTAGTGTACAGAGCCCTGCTTGTCCTCAGTGTACAGAGCCCTGCTTGTCCTCAGTGTACAGAGCCCTGCTATGTCCTCAGTGTACAGAGCCCTGCTTGTCCTCAGTGTACAGAGCCCTGCTTGTCCTCACTGTACAGAGCCCTGATTGTCCTGTCCGCACTTCCTGTATTTGGTCTCCTCACAGAGACACACAGACAATAGCTGTAGGGACAAAAATATAAAAAAAAATTAACCATATTAAAAATATTTGAAATATACATATAATGATATTATCTTCATGAAATAAAAAGTTTAAACGCTGTCCAGACATTCTGTAAGAATCAATTACAACAAAAAAAGTGCATAATGGTGGGTAGTGAATGTCCACTCCTTATAATTTACCTACGGAGGACATACACAATGACCTTACATAAGAGAAATAATAAACATTGCTCTAGAAGAGTGGCTGGTTACTCTAAACATTTTGTTTAATGACACTTTGCAGGAGCCCATCTCAGAAGCCCATAGTGTTATCAGTAACCCAGGAGAACAAATCAGGATGAAGAAGGGGACGAGATGTTATTTCTGGTAAAGTCTCAAATCTTGACCAACTTTGTTTGCTACTTCCCTCTAATTAAACATAGAAATAATAGAAATATGGAATGACTGCTCCCCCCTACGTTGTTTTTTTTGTATTCTTTTCTATGGTGCTTGTTTATGTCACCATACTAGCAAAAGAAATGTCTGGAGCTTCCTGAACAAAGCTGACTTGTGGACTTCGTTCCTAAACTGCTTCCTTTTTCCCATTTTTACTAATGTGGAAGTCCCATTGATGCCCCAGTCTTGTTTATAATACACACAAATAAGGAGGATGAGGGTCATAATCTCTATAGCAGTCACCTATCTATGAGGTATGTACATCATTGCTCAATCATGTTACTAAATAACTTAATTTTAAAGACTCCCTCAGGATTTGTAAAGCACAACCTCCAGATATTTTCTGACAAATAGAGAATTACAAATGGTGATCTACAAGTTACCTTAGAGTATTGGTGACTGGAGCTTGAGTTACAGGAGGTGCAATACAGCTCTTAAAATAGCATTGGTAGACCTTAAAGTTTACATTGGTGTTTGACATAGCTGTGTCCAGCATCCCAGCCACAGAACGCCTCAGAACTCTGTGTTTTCCAGAGACTAGGAGCAAAAAAATAATGTGAATAAGAATTCTATAAATACATCAATGTTCAATGCTTATAACAACTATTTTTACCAGGACTTGACGTCTTTTTTTTTTTTTTTTAAAGAAACATTCAAGAATTTTTTCTATGCTTATATAGCACAGCATAGGGTAGCATTAGAGAATAATGTAACATTTCTGGTGTATCCCTTTATTGCTCCATCTTGATTTACAAAACCGCAATGTAATGCAGCCTACATCTCCCATGAATCCTCTGGTTTTGGGTGGGAAGTTTCATCTTCTCTCCTGGTCATCTCATTAGGCTGCTAGTGCTGAAGATCACCCAGGTCAACTCATTAGACATAAGTGGATTGGGGACAGTTCACACTATGTGGTTCTTATGCATTTTTTTTTATTACTTAAAGTGAATTTTAGAGAAGCGTTAATTTTATGTAAATTTATTTTATGTAAATTTGTCCTAACAGCAGCACAAGTAGGGTGTTTCTGTCCCTGTGAAGCTGGCAGGATGGTGGAATTTTTAATTCCGCCCAAGTAATTAAAGTTAATTACTCCCCCTATATAAGAACTCCTCCCAAAGGCCATGTTGCTTAAAGGGGTACTCCGCTGCCCTGCTTCTGAAGCTCCGCTCCCCAGCATCCGGAAGTTTGTTGTTCCGAACACTGCGTGTGGGCTTCTGCCCCTCATGACATCACCCCCGCCCCCTCAATGAAAGTTTAGGGGTGGCAGGCGTGACGTCACGAGGGGCGGCCTTGAACACAGAAGCCTGCACGCAGCATTCAGAACAATAAACTTCTGGACACTGGGTAGCGGAGCTTTCGAAGCAGGGCAGCGGAGTACCCCTTTAAATAACAAGAGAAAATTCATAAATAAGGGCAGGATATTTGTGTACTGCTGTTAGGACTAAGGGAAAACAGATTTACATAAAAATGTACGCTTCCCTGTCGTCCTAACCAGCAGCACAAGACTTAGCAGGTAACAAACACAAATAGGGAGGGACTAAGGAAAAGTGGCACTTAGGATGGATTGCCCAAAGGGCAACTCTATCGAACGTTTGGCATTAAGCCTGTAATGATAAATAAATGTATTATGCATGCTTCAGGAGGCAGCAGCGCAGATTTGTTTCAAAGGAACAGCTTTTCTCTCAGCAAAAGAGGTAGCTACTGCCCGGGTAGAATGAGCAGTGACAAAAGAAGGAAGAGTTAACTTCTGGGCTACAAAAGTCTCCCAGATTGCCTCTTTGACCAATCTGCTCAGAGAGGGTTTTGAGGCTTTAAGACCTTTGTTCTTCCCTCAAAAACATACTAGAAAGTTCTCGGAACTTCTGAGTTCTCCAGTTTGTGAGATGTAAATTCTGAGGACTCTTGAAAGGCATGATTTGCGACTTCCTCGGTAAAGGATGGATTAGGACACAAAACTTATAGAGAAATGGCCTGATTGGCCTTGGGAACAAAGGTAGGTAAAAGAGTGTATAAGGCTCAAAAGCCAAAAGAGCCTGAAGCTCGCCAATCCTTTTGGCTGAGGTTATGACCAATAAAAAGATGACTTTAAGGGATAAATACCTAAAGTCGACTTCTTCCAAAGGTTCAAAGGGTAATATATAAACGAGAAAAAACAACAGGAGGTGCGCCCCTAGTGAGGACCGTTTGAAAATGATAAAGGGTTAACGTAAAGATGGGTTCTTACCCATGGGTGTTGCGCTCAGAGCACAACACCTACAGTAGCGTCTATGTGTAGAAAATCAAGGGAAACCGCTGCCACGAGGAACAACCCGGTGTGACGTCCATCAGTCCGATAAGTAGCAATGGAGATAAATACGTGGATAAGTTCCTCTCAAGAAGGCGCTGGTACCCGGGGATGGAGATAAACTTCTTTATTGGCAACGCGTTTCGATCCCGAACCGGGATGTTTGCCTGACGAAGATCCCGGTTCGGGATCGAAACGCGTTGCCAATAAAGAAGTTTATCTCCATCCCCGGGTACCAGCGCCTTCTTGAGAGGAACTTATCCACATATTTATCTCCAAAGGTTCAAAGGGGGGAGAGCACAACCCCTTAAGAACAGTAGATAAGTCCCATTGAGGAATAGGTTTGAGAACAGTAGGCTTAAGTCTTTCAGCTCCTTTCAGGAACCTTCTGATTAGGGGTTCTTGAAACAAAGATCTGCCTAAAGAGGCAGAAAGTGCTGAAACTTGCACTTTTAAAGTGGATGGCCTAAGACCGTTGTCAAGGCCATCCTGAAGGAATTGAAGTAATGCAGAAAGAGGAGGATCTGAGGCTACTACCTCTTTCTTAGCACACCATTGAAGGAAAATTTGATTTATCCTGGAATAAGCTTTGTTGGTTGACTCTGCTCTAGAGTGTGCAATAGTTCTCAAGACATCCGAAGAAAGGCCACTACCTAGTAGGGTCCAGTCAATCTCCAGGCTGTCAGATTGAGATTCCTCAGATCTAGGCAGGAGCCTGTGCTTGGTATCATGGAAAGTGGAGGGAATACGCAGGAAACTGCATAAGGGTTTCCTCTTACCATTCTCTCAGCCCTCTGGCAGTGAGCACATGGTAGGTTTCATACTGGTGTGGTTCTCTGTGGCGGCCGTTGTTTCTGTGATGCTTTGTCTGTTGGGTGGAGTGGCCCAGAGCCAGGTGCTTTGTCGGGCAGTAGTGGGGCTGCCTGGCCACTGAGTTGCTCCCCCCGTGTGGCATGGGGTCTTGGAGGCAGTGGTCACCGCTGGGGGCTACGCCAGTGTTAGGTTAGGGACCCACTCTAACGAGGTGGCCTTGACGTGGCGAGTGGGCTTGTACTTTTTGATCAAACAAAGTTTTTGAAATTATGCTGAGAAGCAAATAGATCAAATTATAAATGGTGGATGTGCGGCTGTCTTTCTATTTTTGTGTTGCACAATACGTAGGCCAGCCTGAACCTCCATGGAATGGACAGAGTGTCTATTGCCACAGGATTGTCCTCTTTGTAAAGAGAGCAAAACCTGCTCACCTTGGTGCTCTAACGAGTTGCCATGAGATCTATCTCTGGCACACCCCACCATAGAGTTATCTTCCTGAAGATGTCTTTATTCAGGGACCATTCTCCTTGGACTGGAAGGCTGCAACTTAGACGGTCTGCAACTATGTTGAGATCTCCCTTGATATGGACTGCTGAAAGGTGGGTTGGTTGGTCTCTGTCCAAGAGAGAATTAATCCACTGTCGTGTTGTCTGACCGAACTCTTATCACTTTCCCTAGAATAAGGGGCACAAAGTGGTAGAGAGCTAGACAAACTGCTCTCAGCTCTTTCAAGTTGGAAGAGAGAAGTCTCTCCTGAGCAGGAGAGTACCCTGAACAGGATTCTCATCTAGATGGGCTCCCCAGCCTAGAAGGGATGTGTCCGTGGTCAAAGTGATCCAACGAGGTTGAATCAAGGACTTCCCATCTGCCAGATTCGACCACCATCTGAGAGATGCACGGACTTCGGCAGACAGAGTGCACTTTTTCTCCAACCCTCTAGGGTTGCGATTCCAGACAGCCAAGACTTGATCTTGAAGCGGTCAGAGATGCCAAAGGGCCCAAGGAACTGCCTCTGCAGATGCTGACATATGACCCAACATCTTCATCAGGGTTCAGATGAATATCCTCCAAGTAACCATCAAAAACTCGGTGGCTCTTATGACCCGATCTCTTCTCTCTGGAGTCAGAGACAAAGTCATCTGAGAGGAGTTGACTACAAAGCCCAGGAACTTCCTGGAGGGGGAAGGGATGATTTCAGACTTGTCCCAATTTATAATCCAGCCCAGATGCTGGAGAAAATCTAGAGCCAGATGAAGATGAGTCTGTAGAACATCTAGAGTAGTGGATTCTAAAAAACTGTTGTCTAGATAAGGAATGATCTCTAGACCTTTTAGTCTGAGAGCAGCAACCACCGGAGCCACAAACTTTGTAAAGGTGTGGGGAGCGGAAGTGATGCCGAAGGGCAAAACAGCAAACTTAAGAGGCTCTAACATACCTTTTATGGTGACAGCAACCCTTAAGAATTTCCTGTGAGCAGGATGAATAGACACATGAAGGTAAGCATCCTTCAAGTCGATGGTGACCATTAGATCTTGAGGGTTCAGGATGATGATAACTGAACGAATGGTTTACATTCTGAACAGTTTTTTCTTTATAAAACGGTTTAAGAAACGGGCGTTAGTGATCATGCGCCAATCTCCTGATGGTTTAGGTACTAGGAAAATTAGGGAGTAAACTCCTGACCCCCTCTGAAGGAGGGGAACCACTTCTAGCGCATGTTTTTCTAAATATTGGAGAACAGAGTTCTCCAGAATGGACTGGTTTGGCTGAGGTAGTAACTTGGTCAAAACAAACTTCCTTGGAGGAGGGGAAATAAAATCTATTTTGTACCCTAACTTGACTACATCTAGAACCCAAGGATCCTGGATTTCTTGCATCCAGGTATTTAGAAATAAACTTAAACGACCTCCTACTGGAGAGGAAGGTAGTGGACAGACTTTCCACCTGAGAACGTAGAAGGGAAGGGGGAGGGAAAACATAGGTGGGAATTAGAGGAGAGTCATAGGTCAGATTTGCGGTCTTTATCGCGACCGCGTCCACCACCATGCTTTCGATTAGATTGGCGCTTCTGAGACCTATAATGGCCTTGGTATCTACCTCCCTTTCCTCTACTTCTTCCGTGAAAAGTCTGCACAGGCAAGCACTTGCCTTTTTTGTCAGCAAAACATTTCATAATGCTGTCTAACTCAGAACCGAAGAGCCGACCAGGCTCAAAAGGAAGCCCGCAAAAGTTGAACTTAGAAGAGCTATCCGCCATCCAGGGACATAACCATAATGGACATCTACTTGCAGAAGCAAGGCCCATACATTTTGCAGCTAGTTTGAGATGCTGTTGGGACGCCTCATAGAGGAAGTCCAAACTAAGAAGAAAAGTCTTGAAGGAGTCCAGAATCTCTTCTCTGGGGACATTCCCTTCAATGTCCAACTGTATGCGGATAACCCGATCCTTTGCAAACTCAGTGACTTCAGAGGATGCTACAGCAACATTAGCAGAGGCAGAAGCTGCCAAATAATTGTGTCTCAGCAAGGAGTCCATCTTCCTTTCCAGGGGATCCTGAAGATTACTGCTGTCATCAGCAGGAACCAAAACCCTCTTTGATAATTTAGTGACCACCATATCGACCTTAGGAGGTGAGAGCCAGGACTCCAATTCATTCTCAGGAAGTGTATACATTAGTTTAAATCTTCTGGTAAAAACAGGAGGTTTATCAGGGTGTTTCCATTCAGAAACCATCAATTTTTTAACAGAGTCATCCACTTTGAAATTCCAGGGCCCTCTAGAAGTGGATGTTGAGGCTTCCCCCTGGTCAACATGCTGATCGCGTGATCGGATGGAACAAAGCAATTGTTGTGTTTTGTCTACATGAAAAAGAGATGGAAGAACTACATCTTCAACGGACTGCTCAGACCGAACATTCACTGACATGACAGAATCCTCGGGCATGGAGGCAGGACTAGAAGAAATTCTAGGTCTTTTAACGGAAAGAGCGCTCTGGACATTAGGTTCAGCCGGATTAGGAGGTGGCCGGCACCCAGGACACCTATTAAATTCATAGGAATCTGGAAGGGGGTGTTCTACACAACAAATAAGTAAGTGTAAAACACAGAAAAACACAATGCGGTCAGAACGCATGCTGAGCTGCACCAGTGTCTACCTAAAGAGAGACTAAATTATTTCTAAGAGTCGGGGAATGTGCTCTCGAATCACTCATAGTGCAAGAAAAAGTGCAAACGTGTTACACTAAAAAAAGTGCACAAAGGATGCGGTCTATTGCAAGTCCTTCTCCGACAGGAGAGAGGCAACCGAACAAACCTTACCCTTTGCTTCTGGACCAAAAGGTACCTGGGAGGTTCCAGGTTCAATGTCTATTTTCGCCCAAGCTACTAAGGGACCACAAATGCTCACAGCATCCCCCTTGGCATTAGCCAAGGTATCTGCCCACAGAGCCAATAGCGGTCGGTATCGTGCCCATGCAGGAGTACCCAGGGTTTTTGCAGGGGGGTGCGGAACCTAATAGCCACACAAACCTCCCCTAGACCGCTAGGAGGGACACCCAGAAGGGCTACCACATCCTAACAATCCTGTGGACACACAACTCTCAAAAAGTGACACAGTGACAGAAAATAAATAAGTGAATGTGTGCAGATATACTCCACCGACATCCGGCCGGAACTATAAAAATTTCTCTGATCCTAGCAAGAAGGCCTGGAGAATCAAAAGGTGAGTGTCCCAAGGTGAAGAGTTCATGGTGCCAGTGCTTCCACTCAGTGAGCCAATACTCCCAGGGAGTACTCCCCGAGGCACTAACGTACCTAGGCTCTAGACCCTCTCAGCCTCATGGCGAGACCAGGAGGGAAACTGGTCACATTGGGGCAACCGTCAAGCTGATTCCTCAGAACCAGCCCCGAAACGTCCTGGTACACCTGTCCCCTCCATGCAGCACCCATCCCTACCTGCTCCACATCGGTGTTGACCGGACAACCGGCATGAAACTGATAAGAACAGACACTATACTTGATCTTAGCCAAAAGGCCAAGAGAGACTAAATGCACCAGCAGCAGGAAAAATACAGAATCTCTATACTCTAGCACCCCAGGCAGCAAGAGACCGGCTGCAGAGAGGGGCTGCTTTAAATAGGGAAGCGGGCGCAAAATCTTAAATAAGGCCTCGCCTCGGAAATGACCTGCTACTGGAGCAACACAGAACAGAAATAACTATCTTTATAAAAATAATCCAGCATAGGTCCTCCCCGTGCAGGGAGGAAAGATCAGAAAACAAATAATAAGAATGATGTACTTCCAGTCCCGCAAAGCTCTGGCGTGCCGAACAAACAAGCGGCAGGAGACCCGAGGAGGGAACACTGACCCTCCACAGAAAACGCGCCAAGAAGACAGCACAAGAGACCATCATACAAGGTGATAACTACAAGAAAAATAAAAAATTTATATATATATATATAATATATATATATATATATATATATTCCGTGCAGGCTCAAAAAAGTAAGAGCCTGCGCCGTCCTGCTGTCCAGCACAGGACAGGAAAAAAGCAACGTGGCCTTTGGGAGAAGGCCTTATATAAGGGGAGTAATTAACATTAATTACTCTTGTGGAATTAAAACTTTCACCATCCTGCCAGCTTCACAGGGGCAGAAACACCCCAGTTGTGCTGCTGGTTAGGATGTCAGGGAAATAGTGATTTGCCCTATAATTACAATTGAGATGTTTTATGGAGATTTGGCATTTTTGGGTTGTGTTCACACATAGAATTTTGACTAAATTTTACATTATAGGCTGTGTTTACACGTGTTGTTTATTGCATGCGGTTTTGCAGCAAATGACCAAAATTGCTGTTAAAATGGTGTGTTTATCGTGATTATTCAAATTATGTAAATCACAGTTAAATGTACCTTTTTACTGTGAATTCGGTCATTCACAGAAAAAAATGCATGCAATCATTAGCTGTGGTACTGCTTATAAACTGCAACTTGTGAAAACATGGCCGGTACAGTGGAACTGCAAATGGCTCATTAAATCAGATATGAATGATCCAACCCGTTTTCTTGGATAACTGCGGTAATTCAAGAGTTAATTGTAAGAACTTGACAGGTTAAACATCCCTGAGAGTGTTTGGTTATCTGGTTGCTGTGGCTACACCTAGCTCTGGACTGGTCAGCTGACCTTGTTAGTTCACCTGTTTGTTGCATACAGTATATAATCCTGCACTCTGCTTTCAAGCCTTGCCTGTGAAAGAGCTCGCTCAAGTAACTAGCGTTTATTATCTGTATTCATGATCTTAACTTTCTAGTTTGGCTTCCTGACTCTTCTCTGTATTTGCAACTTTGCACCTTTGACAACTCCTGGTATTTACTCGGCTAGTGGACATTGACTCATTGGCCCAGATTTTTTAAACTGTGTGAGAGAAAGTGGAGGGATTTTCCCATAGCATCCAATCACAGCTCCGCTTTCACTTAACCAGAGCTCATTAGCTGAGCTGTGATTGGTTGCTGTGGGAAAATCACTCCATTTTTCTCTCACACAGTTTGATAAATCTGGGCCACTGTGTGTGTATTTTAGATATTATTTCTGTTAGTCTATGTGCTCCCTTACTGTATCCTGACCTGTGTCTGTATTGTAGTTTATTTTGTTAACAGTGACTTCCATCATATACCTAGGGAGGGACTGTCACCGTGGTTGTTGATCCGCTCTTTAGGGCAAATAGGCAGGGATGGAGGGAGTGGGTGAGATCAGCACTGCACTGCTTCCCTGCCTATATGTGACACTAAGACATGCCGATGAGCGCTGACCTCCAGAAACATGTGCATTTATTAGACCAAAATGTGTGAACAAAGCCTTTCCTGTTTGCAGTGATTTTCCAAAATCATCAAAAGAATTAAAAATGTTTACCATAATTTGCACAATTGTGGTACACTCACAATTTTTTCCCATGATTTGGGGAAAACCACAGCAAAAACAGAAAAAAACAGCAAGAAAATCAATATACTGTATGAACATAGCCTTAGGGGAGGTGTATAACTGCTATATATCCTGATCCCATAGAGATAGCAGATGGAGCTTGAAGGGGTGAAGAGGGGTCTGGGAGCTAGAAGGAGTCTGACCTCCTGTTGTTACCATTAGATACTGGAAGATTTGGAGAGTCAGGAATGTGAGGATGGAGCAAACCTGAGCTAAAGCCTCTGTCATCTGTGGACCCTATATAAATGGCATAATCCTTGAGGATCTTAGATCATGGCCCTGCATTACACAGACAACTCCTTCATTTAGATGGGTGCTGTGTAGTAATTACTTCTCTCTGTGGCTACAGGGAAATTAAAATCATAGGGTATGTTTACACTACAAAATCTTTGTCTGAAGATATTCCAGTCTAGATTTCATCTGTAATGGGTGCTGATGAAGTCCAGGAACAATATGACTGCATGAACATGCACCGTCACTATTGATGGCAATGCAATCCTTGCAGATTTCTGCCAAAATAATGAACGTGTTTATTCAGCTGAGTCAGGAATTAGAATTTCCAAAATTCCGCAGTGTGCATTATGCAGCAGAATCCCATTGAAATTTTATAGTGTAAACATACCTTGACTGACAGATTTCCCTACAGATCCGCATTGTCGGTAAACCCTTCTAACTAGGAGTGGGTTACCCAAAACAGAGAACCACTTTAAGCGGAGCGTGTATCAAATGAGACCAATTTAACATTAACCCCTAGAGGACACGTGGCATACATGTACGCTGCGGTGCGGACTTAGCCACAGCAACATACATGTAGGCAGCCAGATTCAGCGATAACAGCGTCGCCCAACACGGTGATTCTAACCAGCCGGCTGCTGGCTTCTCAACACTGATGAAGGTATCTGAAGTATTGCAGTGGTGTTAAGACACTCATCGTACCATCCATGGTGCAATCACGGAGGGTCCAATGTGTTAAGATGGCCGGCGGAGCTCCACTCACCTGCTTTGGCTCCTGCAGTCTTCTACTAGCAGACCAGAAAAGTAGATCACAGATAACACTGGTCAGTGCTATGCATATGCATAGGACAGTTAAGTATTTTACCAAACGAAATGTAAAAAATAAATAAATCAACATATTTGGTATACGCACATGCGTAAATAACCAAACCATTAAAATAAAATGTTAATGATCCTATATGGTGAATGGCATAACTGTGTAAAGGAAAAAGTCAAAAAGTTATGCTTTTTGTCACATCACAGAAAAAATTAAATAAAAAGTGATCACAAAGTCACATATATGCAAACATGGTAACAATAAAAACTACAGATCACAGCACAAAAATTATCCCTCATACACCCCCATATACTGAAAAATGAGAACATTATAGGTGGTCAGAATAGAGTGATTTTGCTAAAACAAAGTTTGAGGATTTTTTTTAAGGCAGTACAATAATAGAAAAGCATGTAAATATGGGAATTATTATAATCGTATTGACTCACAGAATAAAGAAAACATGTCATTTTTACTATAAAATGTACAGCGTAAAAAAGAAACTCAAGAAAACCACAATTTTGCAACTTTTAATCAATTTCTAACATGAATATTTTTTTTTTTTTTTATTGTGCCATACATTTGATGGTAAAATTAAAGGTGTCATTACAAAGTGCAACTGTTCGCACAAAAAACAAGCCCTTATATGGGTCTGTGGATGGAAAACTAAAGTAATGCCTCTTAGAAGGTGAGGAGGAAAAAAAACGAAAATGCAAAAATGAAGTGTCCATAAAGCGTTACTGTCATTAGTAAGAAAAAAAAATGCTTAAATCAGTGTAGTAATGTATAGGTGTGGGCTGGATGCAGCTCACTTATTATAATTCTGAGGTTACTGAGATGGACTCCCACACCCCAGGAGTGTATAGACAAAGTGAGAAAACAAAATATATCTCAGTCCTCTAGGTTATATAAGTGAAATTAGTGAAGAAAGATAAGTGTAAAAAAAAACTAAATTATATATATATATATATATATATATATATATATATATAAATAAATATTAAAAATATGTGATATTAAGAACTAGGTATACAGGTAATGGTATTGGAAAATAGTAAGTAATTTGAATAATTTTCTATGCAAATAAGTAACCTAAATGGATACAATATCAATGCATTTATTAAGATATTGGTGAACTAGGCGGTGTAGTCACAGGGCCCTTGTGACAACCAATACATATATTAATTTGTATAAAATACAATCATAAAACAATAAGAATATATAAAATGCTGCTTGTATATATCTTATTTGTTCAGAATAAGCTGGGATCTAGAATATAACCAGCCTCGGAACGGTAACTGCCTTTTGTGTGATACAGCTTGATCAGTACTTTTTAGGGCAACTGGGATTTGTAGTCTCTGTGGGTAAATTCTTTAGGAAATATCCATATATAGCATATACCCACTTAATATAATCATTGGTGGTATAGTAGATAACAAATGTGGGTAGTGACTGTTATTGCCGGTATTTGTAGGGCATGCTGGGATTTATAGTCCCCACAAGTGAGATCATTGATGGTATAGTGGATAACAACCAAAAAATAGCAACAGTTAATGCCCGTTGTGCACCACTGGCAGGCTTCTCTGTTATCTGCAGAACAAATAGACTGATAATCCGAAGGTAGAAAACAAGATAATCAGAAGGTAGAAAACGCCCCCTCTCATAGACTTGCATTGAGGGGGCGGGGCTATGATGTCACGAGCTCCCGACACCGGCTCCAGCGTTCAGAAGAGTTTGTTTCAAATGCTGAGCAGCAGAGTACTCCTTTAATATCACATATTTTTTATTATATATATATATATATATATATATATATAAAGACAAAGAATAAGTCAGCCAGCACTTTAGTTGATACCAAACTATTATATGGACCTGGCCTACAGGTGCACGCTACTAGGCTAGATATACAGCATTTGACCGCCGGCGGAGACAAATTTGCGAGCTAAGTGCCTCACTATTTCATAGTTTCACATTTGCATCTATTACACCATAGCTGTATAGCTCTCCATGTTTTAACTGCATATTCATGTTACACCTATATCTTTGTGCTGGCAGTGTGCTGCTGCATTCTTCTGTTGCTGTATACATATATATATATATATATATATATATATATATTTTTTTTTTTTTTTACACTTATCTTTCTCCACTAATTTCACTTATATAAACCTAGAGGACTGAGATATCTTTTGTTTTCTCACAGTGTAGTAATGTGCCCTAAGACCTGTAGGCATAATAACATGCATGTGTTAATATGTAAAATACCTTTTGATCTATGTATTACTGTGATGAGTCTTTCTAAATTCCTCTGGGAGCCTGGGGGTGTTTCACCTGGGGCATGATGAGCTCCTTCAGCCCTCCCTACTCTCCTCCCCCTCCCTTGTCCCTTGCACAAATATTTTTACATTTGCAAAATTTTCTACCTAAATGCATGCTCTATATAACTCTAATGCAGCCATGTGAAACTACTGTATATGGTGCAAGGAAAAACCTGCATTTTGTGACAAAATTTGATTTTTACATTTTCACAGCTTTGAAACCAAAATGCTTGCTTTTTATAACCCTAAAGCAGCCATGTGGAAACTAAATGGTTTAAATACAAAAGAAATAAGTTCCTAAAATGACCAAAGAGAAACCATTTTGCATATAAACAATAGTTTAGCACCTTGTATTGCTTGTCACTGTGCATGGAAATGCTCCTCTTAAAGACTGCAGGCTTTCTGCATCTTGTCTGTGCTCTGAGGAACATAATGGAGATAACCACACCTCCCTCCCCCTCCCCACAGACTAAAGGACTATAAAGGCTGGATTTTCAGTGTTCGTCTGCAAAAGTAAATAGACAGAGACCCCCTAGTGGCCATTTTTTTTAAACCCTTTTTTCACATCTTTAGCAATCACATTTTTTTTATGAAGTATTTTAGGAAAATGCTATGTTTTTAAGGAAGTATTAAATGGAAAAACATTGTTTCTAATGAAAGTAACGCTTTATGGCCAAAATGGGGTACTTCGGAGAAAATCTAATGTTTTTAATTTAACTGGTGTCAGAAAGTTTAAATTATTTGTAAACTACTTCTATTTAAAAATCTATGGTTATTTGCTCCTGCTTTGGACAGTTCCTCATACAGCCAGAAGTGGCAGTAAAAGAGCACTGTGGTCAGATGGAAAATATCTACACAACTTTCTCTGTAGCTGATAAGTACTGGATGGATTAAGATTTTTAAAAAGAAGTAATTTACAAATCTGTTTAATTTTCTGGCACAAGTTGATTTAAAAACATTTGTTTTCCATTGTAATACCCCTTTATTAAAAAAAAGACAGTACTAATTTTTAGATGCCCTCTGCTCTATAGCCAGACAAATTTAATGAGTAATACTGATTAACAGTACCACGTAAATGCACATACCTAGATAAGTCACTGTAGTTGTGTTAGCAGCAAAGTACCAGTCTCCATTGCTGTTATTGCTCCAGCTCAATGGCTGTTTAGATCCATTGCGAATATCAATTATTTGGAACATGTCAGCCTCCTGAGTAAGCTTATGGGATATCAGCACGTAGTCCTCACTCTATATATAATACAATCACATGACAAGTTATTGAAGATCTTACGTACAAAGGTATCCAACTGCAAAAATATGTTTTCATTGACTCCTTTAATGCTCCTTTACGCCCTCTTAACGTGAATTCAAGTTGCATAAATTGTGCAGGAATTGTGTTGTTTTTTTGTTTTTGTTTTTTTTAGCAAATATCACCATTTATGCACAAAAATAGTACGACTTTAGAGCATTAATGCCCCCCAAAATGTCTTGAATTTACCTTAAATCCATAGAAGGTAGATGAGTAGGTGATGTCTGTGATGAAATCAACATTGCTGAAATACCAGTTGTAGGAATTTGCATTGGGTAACAAGGCCATCCATCCACTTGGGTGTGTCAAACGTTTTGTAAGGTAAGGTACAATGCTGGAGCCTAAAATCAAAATTTACATTATTTTTAGAGACTGCAATAGAAGACAGATTTTATGTAGGGAGGAATTTATCAGTACACTAATGCAGTTTTTTTTGTACATTTGTCGCAAATGTTTGTGCAAACAGAAATTTCTGCAAAAATATTGGTAAATGTATTATTGATTTATTTATTTATTTTTTGCAAAATTTCTTAGGATGAAGTCAAATGTGCTTTGACTTATGCAGTGGTAGCTGACTTATTTAGTTTTGCGCAATTCTGCAAATTTTTGTGTAATTTCACTCTAGTTAGTTCACCCTTTGAAATTTACCTAGATCTAACCTCTTCCTGCTATATGACGTGAATGTATGTATACATAGCTGAAAGGTATTAAAGGGGTACTCCGGTGCTTAGACATCTTATCCCCTATCCAAAGGATAGGGGATAAGATGCCTGATCGCGGGAGTCCCGCCGCTGGGGACCCCCAAAATCATGCACGTGGCACCCCGTTTGTAATCAGTCCCCGGAGCATGTTTGCTCCGGGACTGATTACCGGCGATTACAGGGTGGGCGGCGTGTGACGTCACGCCCCCGCCCCGTGTGATGTCACGCTCCGCCCCTCAATGCAAGCCTACGGGAGGGGGCATGACAGCTATCACGCCCCCTCCCGTAGGCTTGCATTGAGGGGCGAAGCGTGACATCACACGGGGGTGGGGGCGTGACATCACACGCCGCCCGCCCTGTAGTCACCGGTAATCAGTCCCAGAGAGAACACGCTCCGGGGACTGATTACAAACGGGGTGCCGCGTGCAAGATCACGGGGGTCCCTTTGGATAGGGGATAAGATGTCTAAGCACCGGAGTACCCCTTTAAACACTCATTGATGGGTATACCCATAACAGTATGTTCATAGGCTCCAAAGCCGAGCCCATATAATCACAGTAGAGGCCGGCTGTCATAAACCACAGAGCACCCTCCACTACTGTCAGGAGCGGAGTTCTAATCCTGTAGGATTGGAGCAACCGACCGACTATGAAGTTCACTCATCTCCTTGGCACGCTTCACAAATCAGGAGCAGGCGGCTAAGCTATTTAGGTGGCTAAGCTATTTAGCTTTTAATGAAGAATGTGCACCTTTTTGATACATTTGAAGGAAGTGCATATGATGTATGCAAAGACAAATGGTGGGAAAAATTATTTGACTCACACAGACAATGATAAATTCCCCCATATGTGCTATGAAAAATGTTCAATTTACTGCAGAACAAACTAAGCCATAATTTTCATGACAAATATTCAATATTATTGTTAAATTCTTACCTAAGCAATATTATTGTCTAAGTCTGTGTTGCAAATCAGGGTTCACTGGCATATCTATAAAGGGTTCGGGGGTAACAGTCACTCCTGTGCCCTTGTACCTTAAAGGGGTTATCCAGGGATAGAAAAATAGAGCTATTTTTGGAATAACAGCACCACACCATTGCACATGGTATCTGGAAGCCCTCTTACAAAATGTGTATTGGGGCCTAAGAGCTACAAATTAGGCCTCTGTCAGGGTTCGATTGAACTTTGGGGTACCTATAAACATAGTCAGGGGTTACCAAGATAAGAGCAACAGCAAGTCACATCAGCTACAGTAGTAATGGGGTAGCTGTAGGTGTATCAGGGAAACATTTATGTCAGGGATTCCTGCATAATAAAAAATAATGGGAACTACTTGTCTACGCAAAATTTCTTTAAACATTTTTTGACACTTTCATCCCAGCACTTTCCTATTTTATTAAAAGGTGTTATGTGGCTTAGACAGTCCATATCCATAACACCTTTTAGATCAAATGAAGAGGTAAGTTAACTGCTCAGGACCTCCTCTATGAGCCACTATGCAGAACAGCTCTCCCTCTGGGAGTTGGCCATACGCATTAAGTTATCTCTCCTGATGTCCTCATACATATGAATGTAAAATAAAGAGTGTAATTAAAATACACAAATTGTTCTGAAAAAAATAAGCCTTCATTCAGCTCGCTCAATGGAAAAATTGGGAACAATAAACTAAATCAATAACATACCAAAAGAATTAGAAATATTGACATCCTTTCCATAAAGTGTATAAGGAGATGGGTTATTAAAAGCCAATCTGTGGAAACTGATGGAGGAATTACAGATGTATCCAGGGAAGCCAACACTCCAGTCACTGCCTTGGCTGCACTGGGAAGGATCAAGTAGCCCACTTTTTGGTACCACCTTTGCTCCTATGTTTCCTGTATGAAAAACAAATCATTTTTGTTGTTTGCTTTTTATCATAAATTGAACGAAAAAAAAGATAATAACAAAGGTTTGGTAATATGATATGATGGGATGTATAATACATGTACATAATACGTATGAGAGAATGTATAAAAATATAACCAAGGGGGGTAACAATTGGCTGCTATTCAAATGCATTGTATCCAGGTCAAATGGTATTTATCTATTTACCTGTTAGTGTCCCGTCTGTATCAATTAGAACAACTTCATGTTCCCATCTAAATCCTGCCTTGTTGGGGGAGTTGAAGTATTGTATTCCATTAAATTTTGCACTCCAGCCTCCACATCTGTCAGTACACAACCCAGCAATAGATGTAACAGCAATGGCTGCACAGTTTGGTCGGTCGAAATTTATGAACTTTACAGATGAAACAGTGAGTCCTTCATCAAATGGGAGGGTAATGCCTCGAGCAGTGCAGAAGTTAGGGCCAAGTCCTAGTTCATCCAGGTGTCCCACAATTATAGCACTTTTGAGGACAGCTCCATAGGTCTCTCCCCATCCACCAACATAACTTGAAACAACTCTTTTGGTTTCTATGCCAGAGTCCTCATTATTGATCATGAAGAAGTTATGGAACTGGATAGCACCTCCATTTACCCATTCTGCTCCTTTCTGACAATTCCAAGTGGTCAAAGATCTGAAAATAGCCGGGGATGGTGTATAATAATAATAGCAAGATTGACTCTGATCTGTCATGGCCATTGGGAAGTAATTTTGAAAAATCCAAATTCCAAACCATCCCTGAGAATGAACAGTGTTATTGTAGAACTCTCCCAATGGCACTTTGTACTGGCAAATATTAGGGTCATAGGAAGGTCCATCTGGGTTATCATGCATCCTGTACCAAAAGCCAAAGTGTGTTCCACCGGCAGCGGCATTATGCCTTATTGTATTATTTGGATTGGTAACCCAAAACGCTGCTGGGGTAACGTCATCATTGAGCAAGCTGGTACTTTGCCGCACAAATACAGCCAAGTTGTGTTGGAGTATATTTCCATGCTCAATGCCATCTTCAATAAAGAACGCCCCTCCCATGATATCATAGATGACGTTCTTTTCTACAAGCAGGTTGTGAGTGTTGTGAATGGTCACTGCTCTGTTGTAAGTTTGATGAATCCCACAACCTCGTACATAGGATTTATACTGGACGTCACCCATTAAATGCCAATGTATTGGATACCGGCCTAACCTGAAAGCTTGTCCTGCATGGAAAACCTACAAAACAAATATGTGCGATAATGTTTCAGTTATTTGTGCTTTAGTTATGAAATCCTCATTAGTCCTGGATGCTCCAATGCTTTAACTTTAAGGGGTAAAAAATTGGTATGCTAGCAGTTCTAGGTTCATGGTCAAGTACAATAGCTTTACAAGACTCTAGGCAAATCTGCTGCATGCTAGGTACGTGTATTTTAGTAAGATGTGCTGTTTTCTTGCAAAGTCAAAGAGGTAAAATGCAATAAAAAAAAAGTAGGTACATAAAAAAGCTGGGATGAAATGAGCAATATGTGTAGACATAGAAAAGTTGACCTCAGAGAAAAGACCAAACTGGGCCTCTATTATGTTATTGTGTTTTTATCCCTCAGAACAGGATAGCCTGTTTGTTTCCACCTTAACTCCCTTAACTTTCCCAATGTGCAGTGTCTCTTTAGAGAGTCGTCCTGCACAGGTTCCCAGCATTTAATGGCTGGGTACATACTCCATGCTTTTGGATACCATAAGGCTATGTTCATACCTGGATACCTTGTGTGGTAATAAATCTCTGTCCATATCAATGTCTAAATATTTGCATACTGTGTATAATTGACCTTATTAAAGGAAAACTTTTTTTTTAAAATCAACTGGTGCCAGAAAGTTAATCAGATTTGTAAATGACTTCAATAAAAAAATCTTAATCCTTCCAGCACTTATTAGCTGCTGAATACTACAGAGGAAATGGTTTTCTTTTTGGAACACAGAGCTCTCTGCTGACATCATGACCACAGTGCTCTCTGTTGACATCTCTGTTCATTTTAAGAACTGTCCAGAGCATGAGAAAATCCCCATAGCAAACATATGCTGCTCTGGACAGTTCCTAAAATGGACAGAGATGTCAGCAGAGAGCACTGTGGTCATGATGTCAGCAGAGAGCTCTGTGTTCCAAAAAGAAAACCATTTCCTCTATAGTATTCAGCAGCTAATAAGTACTGGAAGGATTAAGTTTTTTAACAGAAGTAATTTACAAATCTGTTTAAAATTTTCTGGCACCAGTTCTCCACGGGAGTATCCCTTTAAAGCCCTTTAAAGAAATGTAGGATAATATGTTAATGTAGGTGGTTCCTAAAGTTAAGGACTTATTTGGCCACTATGTTTAACCGTACACCTACCTCCACATATTCTATTCTTCCAATGGACTGAAGTCTATCTGGTTGTGGAGCATGAAACATTATACATCCCCCAAATTGATCACTTCCTACTTCTTCACCAAATCTTCCCTGGAAACACGTCTGTGTGGCAAATTCACCTAGTGCAACAAGAAAACATGACCATATGTTAAATTAATAACATGATAAATCAGTGCTTATAATAGAAAAGGCTTTTAATGTCTTCAACATGGTAAACTACAATACTTGGAAACCCATCACCTGAAATGGTCTCAGAGAGGAAAGATTAACGATTGTTTCATCTAGATTATCAATCCAAGGCCTGCCAGTCATGTACTGTAGACCATGGATGGAGCTTTACAACTTTATTTAGTAAATTCCATAAATATTCCACTAACAAATGCAAATGTTACTTGTGGTGAAATATACTTCCAAGGAATCTAGGCCAATTAATAAAAAAAATAAAAAAAAGGTTTTGATTCAATGACAAGTGTACCTGTCGGAAAAAGAGGGCTTACCCTACCTGCCATAATAATCACTGCAGTTTTTTTCTGTTTCCAGGTTGGGTGTGGTTTTACAACTTGGTTCCATTCACTTCAATGGAACTGAGCTGCAGAACCATACCCAACCTGGAGACAGACAGGAAGCCGTTTTAGAAAGAAATTACCTCTGTTTTTCTATTCCTGGATAACCCCTTTAACGAGGCAGTTTTCCCTGTTTTACCATGTGTTACTCTGTGCAATGCTGCTCATTCCTTTGCCATCAAGCTTAGAGGAGGGGGTGTTGCATTAACAGGGAGGATGTGCCTTCATACGCTGTGCTGTAAGCCCCACCTCTCTTTCTAGGCTCTTCCTACTGTTTCTATATTTCTATGTATGTTTATCCAGTGTGCTAAAAAATCTGTGCATGTCAGCGTAGAGCTTGTGGCTGACAATATAGGATATAAATTTTATTAAAATGCTATGATTTTTAATGACATTATATCACAAGCATTAATATTTGGCAGAACTAAACACGTTTTGCGTCATGATAGTGCCCATTTAAGTCTATCTAACTACTAGTGTTGAGCTTGAATATTCGTAACGCTAATTTTTATCGCGAATATCGGCACTTTGCGATTTCGCAAACATTTCGAATATAGTGCTATATATTCGTAATGATGAATATTGGTTTTTTATGTGTTTTTTTTCCACATGCAAATTCTTATGCAAATTTTCCATGCAAATTTTCGCGTAGAAAAAAAGTGAATGAACATAGCGAATATGTGAATTTCATGAACATAGGAATATTCGTCAATATATTCGCGAAATATTGTGAATTCGAATATGGCCCCTGCCGCTCATCACTATTAACTACATAAACTACATAAAAGTCTGTTACAGGAAAAAACAACATAGCTGGATGGTCTGTTGCACAATAGACACCAAGGGGTCCCAACGGATCCCATTAACTTTGACCTGCACTATTTTTTCTCTGCTCAACTCCCATCATCTGAACATACCCACTGAACTGATCTCCACTAAATAGGGCTCATCACCAATGTGGACCCAGCTTAACAGAGCAGAAGTTGCTAAAGAATAAGCAGTACAATATTATCCTCAATAACATTTATTTCATAAGCTACAAGGAGATGACCAAATGGGCTTTTTGAATATACACCATAAAGTCACATGGTAAACTGCATCAGATGAATGTCATACATGGAGCGCCTGTATGTTGTAATAGAACAAACTATAACATTACCTGTATCAAATCCATCAGGGCAGGCTGGTATTGTGTCGCTCCATTCCACATTGGTGGACCCTCGGACAAGGATGTTTCTCGTAAGCAGACCTACTTCTGCCCTGGCCTCAAAAACAGTGCCATCTGGTAGAGTGACTGAGATCCCCAAATGTTTGTACAGTAATGGCTCAGTTAGGGTGATATTTGTGCCGTCTGCAGATACAGACTGTATAGTCCGCTTCTCATTCTGACTTTGACTTTGTCTGTCAAAGGATAGTAAAATGAATCCTAGTTAAACTATGTACAGAGAATACTGTAACATTTAAAAAGGTTTATACAATTTGAAAATAACAAGACAGGTAACACAAGATCACTCTATGGACTACGGGTGATTAGAACAGGCCACACCCTCTTCTCTCCTCCCTCTCTATGCAGAGTGATTTCTGTATGTGTTGCAGAGCATGCTCACATCCTATAGTCTGAAGTTAGTATACTGTATAGTTATAATCTCTAAAACAATAAGGAAATATATCCCTGCCTGCCCTGTCTTCTCTCCCTGCCCCTGCACTGTTTGATGAACCTGCCTTCCGTACTATGTTGGCTGGAACATATATATACTCACATACATACACACATCCATTGAGTTAATAAATATAAATATATATATATATATATATATATATATAGTGATGACTCGCTCTTGCAGATAGGTGCGGTTGCAGTATAGAGGCAAGGAATCAGTACTTTTCAAATCAAGGTTCTGTTCACACTTGGCACAGCAAACAGTCTTTAAATGCAGAACAAAGGAAAACATAACAAACGTCCACCTGTATTCCTTAGGTGTTTGTTCACACCTGAGTCCATGCCATGCGGCATCAAGCAAGTCTTTTCCAGGCCTCCAGGCAAATGCAAACGCAGGGAAGAACTCCACATACAGCTCTCTCTGGCAGTTTGAGCTGCAACTAGCAAATCCCCCTCAGCTGGTGAAACAGTCTGCCTTTAAGGCCAACAAAAGAAGGCCTGGATTGTGGGGAATGGCCCCCACCAAGCACTTGACCATTCCCAATATGAGCCATACCTTCCAGCCATACTACGGCCACAGTGTCAGACTGCATCGCAGTACAAACACTGAATGCTTTTTCACCTTCTCACAATATATATAAGTGGGCAGCTGAAATGTCGCTATGCCGCCAGGCTAATAAATCCTACACTTTTTGCATTGGAATCTGGAGTGCCGCAATTTTTTCTTTGCTGTGTATCCTTTGACCCGTTACCTGGGACAACGAATTGCTGGCACCCACCATCATTTTTCCTTTTTTGGGTTGTGCTGCTCCCCATCTACTTTGGCTTTTTTTCTTTGCTATATATATATATATATATATATATATATATATATATATATATACATATTTTTATATATATATATATATATATATATATATATATGACTGTTGTAGGTTCACAGAGTTCACAGCTCAGCTATATTTAGCAATTAGAGAAAAATTATTTATTACACAATAGCAGTGTGCAGCCTAGGGCCAGTGGATGGTGACAGTAGAAGTCGTGGTACTTTTTGTCATGTTTTCTCACAATGGCTGGAGTGGGACCACTCCATTCACAGCAGTGGATTAAAAGAGGTGCACTAGTAATGAAAGCCTCTGTCTCTGTATGGTTGATAAGGTGCACTGACATAAACAGTCACAGGTTAAACACACTAATGTGAACAGTTCTTTTCTTTGATAAATTTGGCTGTAGAAAATCTGCACAGAGTTTTGTAAGAGCATGTAGTAGTGCAATGGTGTATGGTATATGTTCTCTAGCCATAGTGCAGGCAATTGTGTGTAGGGTATATTAAAGGGGTACTCCGGTGAAAACCTTTTTTCTTTTAAATCAACTGGTGGCAGAAAGTTAAACATATTTGTAAATTACTTCTATTAAAAAATCTTAATCCTTCCTGTACATATTAGCTGCTCAATACTACAGAGGAACTTCTTTTCTTTTTGGAATGCTCTCTGATGACCTCACGAGCACATGTCTCTCTGCTGATGTTATTATAATAATAATATAATATAATATATAATAATAACACTTTATTTATTGTTGTCCTTAGTGGGATTTGAACCCAAGTCCCCAGAACTGCAAGGCAGCAGTGCTAACCACTGAGCCACCATGCTGCACTTAGCATACATCTCCTATGCATGGTTGCTAAAATGGACAGAGATGTCAGCAGAGAGCACTGTGCTCGTGATGTCATTAGTGTTCCAAAAAGAAAGGAATTTCCTCTGTAGCATTCAGCAGCTAATAAGTACTGGAAGGATTAAGATTTTTTAATAGAAGTAATTTACAAATATGTTTAACTTTCTGCCATCAGTTGATTTAAAAGAAAAAAGGTTTTCACCAGAGTACCCCTTTAAGAACATAAATTAGGTACCAGAATATTTTACACTGCAAACAACACAATGTAACTCCAAGTCAATCACACTTCCGTTAAATCACACTGTCCACTCAGGAAGCAACACTGATTGTCAATTTCACATGCTGTTGTGCAAATGGAACAGACAACAGGTGGGAATTATAGTCAATTGGCAAGACACCCCCAATAAAGGAGTGGTTCTGCAGGTGGTGACCACAGACCACTTCTCAGTTCCTATGCTTCCTGGCTGATCTTTTGGTCACTTTTGAATGCTGGCGGTGCTTTCACTCTAGTGGTAGCATGAGATGGAGTCTACAACCCACACAAGTGGCTCAGGTAGTGCAGCTCATCCAGGATGGCACATCAATGCGAGCCGTGGCAAGAAGGTTTGCTATGTCTGTCAGCGTAGTGTCCAGAGCATGGAGGCGCTACCAGGAGGCAGGCCAGTACATCAGGAGACGTGGAGGAGGCATAGGAGGGCAGCAACACAGCAGCAGGACCGCTACCTCCGCCTTTGTGCAAGAAGGAGCAGGAAGAGCACTGCCAAGGCCCTGCAAAATGACCTCCAGCAGACTACAAATATGCATGTGTCCTCTTAAACGGTCAGAAACAGACTTCATGAGGGCCCGACATCCACAGGTGGGTGTTGTGCTTACAGCCCAAAACCGTGCAGGACGTTTGCCAAGATTGGCAAATTCGACACTGGTGCCCTGTGCTCTTCACAGATGAAAGCAGGTTCACACTGAGCACATGTGACAGATGTTACAGAGTCTGGAGACGCCGTGGAGAAAGTTCTGCTGCCTGCAACATCCTCCAGCATGACTGGTTTGGCGGTGGGTCAGTAATGGTGTGGGGTGTCATTTCTTTTGGGGGGGGCGCACAGCCCTCCATGTGCTTGCCAGATGTAGCCTGACTGCCATTAGGTACCGAGATGAGATCCTCAGACCCCTTGAAAGACCATATGCTGGTGTAGTTAGCCCTGGTTTCCTACTAATACAAGACAATGCTAGACCTCATATGGCTGGAGTGTGTCAGCAGTTCCTGCAAGAGGAAGGCATTGATGCTATGGACTGGCCCGCCTGTTCCCCAGACCTGAATCTAATTGAGCACATCTGGGACATCATATCTCGCTCCATCCACCAACACCACGTAGCACCACAGACTGTCCAGGAGTTAGCGGATGCTTTAGTCCAGGTCTGGGAGGACATCCCTCAGGAGACGAAAAAAGAAGATACAGAAGCCAGCACTCACCATTCAGGGGTCACTTTATTGCAGGATACGGTGCATCAATAAAACATCAGTGGGAGACCCTCTTCACCCTGCCCGCTGATGTTTTTTTGATGCACATTATCCTGCAATATAGTGACCCCTGAATGGTGAATGCTGACTTCTGTATCTTCTTCTTTTCGTTATTACATGAATGCCTAATAGCACTGTGCACCACCGCTATCAGGGGAGGTACTCTGAAGCAAAGCTACCTATCCAGGTGATACTGAAGTCTGATTACTAGTAGTGGAGGTGCCGGTGCTTGATTTTCTGATACCACATATGGACTTCCTCTTGTTCTCTATACACCTGAGCACCCACTAGAGAAGTCTGTTCATCAATATACACCATGGATATGGATCCCAATACAGCCAACAATGCTTCGGAATCTACACTCCAAGCGGGCAGGGCAGAGGCAGGGATTATTTCCTCTCATGTAACACGATGGAGCCGTTATCAGTTCTTGGCGTGAGAGCGCTAGAGCAAAAAATAATTTCTCTAGCAGATAAAGAGTGTCACCTCTTCTGGACAATCAACTCCCTCCAGGCATATGAGAGCAGTGCCAGAACACCTAGAGGCCTCTGAGTCTACAAATTTCCATCCCAATTCACGGATGATGTTGAATTTATGAACGAATGGCAGCAAGCCCACCAAGAACATGCCACAAAACTAACCAATATAGTGCTCAGAAAAAAATCAAAGATTATAATATCATAACAGCAGATCTATGTCGTACCAAAATAGAATATCGCACCAGAGTGAGTGAAAGTACGGCTACTGCATTTTTCAAAAAGCTTGAAAAGAAAATGACAGTGACTCAAGCTGAAATTAAAGAAAAGAGAAAAATTTGTCTGTGATGAAGCTGACTATGATTCCAATCAAATCTTCACGTGGAACACCAAAAATCCTCCATTGAGAAAAAATCGTAGAGGCCAAATGCATAAAAGATGGACAATTAATGCACGTAGATCATCCTTTGATCGGTGGACAACTGACTCCGACACAACGTAATCCGATGAATCCACACAACATACGATGTCTACCACTACCCCTAACACCTCCGGTCCTGTCCCTTTAAGAGAAAGACCCGGAGAGGTTGAGGAAAGTTAAGAAGGAACCGTGACAATCAAGAGAAAAGGTGTATCATGGAAGGACTAACCACATCATTTGAGTCATCTTCAGAAGTGAATGTTCCCCCTCACAAGATGGACTGCAACAATGTCATTAACATCATGGACATTCCTCTATCTACCGATTGCATTTCTCTCCTGTCTAAAGGGCTCAATTTCGGACTGTGTGAGGATTTTGACTTCACACAGTTTGAAATTGATATGTACAAAGCCACCAGAAAAATGTATTTACATAAAATCTTTAGCAACATAGGAAAATCAATGTCACATGATTTACCAAAAAAAGGTGAAATTCTGGCTATTATAGGCCCGTTAGGTTTTTCTCCAGTTAGTACACTTGATTCTTCAGACAGAGAGTGTCTGGACACATTATGCAGCCTGGCCAAGGTGGAGCCCAGTAATTCTGGCAACAGTGAAATAGAGGCTCTCCCATTTAAAGGTGGCAATCCGTCCAGATACTCTCCTCCAATCCCAGCAGGTTCCCCTCTAGATTTATTTAGTAGGGCTGCCCGTCAAGATGTAAAAGCATTACTATACCATAAACCAAACAGCAATCTAACAGCTGGTGAAGAGAGAGCTCTTAAGTGTTCATCTAGAGCTGACCTCCCAATATCGAGAGCCGACAAGGGCGGCAGTACGGTCATGATGACTGAAAAATATTATCTTGAAGAAACCGAGTGTCTATTAGGAGACAAAGCCACTTACGAACCCCTCTCCTCTAACCCATGTTCTAAAACTATAGCAGCATCACGTACTTTCTTAAGGTCTCAGGTAGAAAAGGGTATCATTTCAAAACACACTGCTGAAAAATTGCTACTAAATGTCCAAAATATGCCAGATGGTATTTTCTACCTAAAGTCCGTAAGTTGCAGAGACAACCCCCTGGTCGCCCAATTGTTGCGGGGATTGGCCCTGCGACCGAGGCATTATCACAATATCTGGAGTGGCTGCTAAAACCATTACTCAAAGAAACCCCTACATACATAAGAGACACCTTTAGACAATTATCATTGGCAGGAAGGATTTCAGTTAGCTTCTATAGATGTGGAGAGCCTGTACACCCGCATCCCTTGTGATGCGGGTGTACAGGCTATACAAGAAATACTCCATGAAACTGAAAAAACACCTGAGTTTATTTATTTTATTGTCAACGCTTTGCTTTTCATGTTGTCACATAACGAGTTCATGAACAGGGTGGTATAGGCAGGTGACCGGGACCGTGATGGGGACCTCGGTCTCCTGTACCTATGCCAACCTGTTCCTGTCCATCTTTAAACATCATTATATCTTTAGTGAAAATAATCCATTCACAAAACAAATTATTTTTGCGCTTTGTGAACGATGTGTTGGTCGTGTGGGACGGTCCTCAATCGACTTTCGATAATTTTGTGCAATATTTAAACAATTGCAATATGGAAAATATGCTGTTCACAAGTGTCTTTGGTGGGAACGAACTCGATTTTCTTGATGTCAAATTAAAAATCGAAAACGATACCCTTGTTACTATGGGTTACCGCAAATCTATAGCGCGTAACTCACTCCTGCATTACAAGAGCTACCACCCAACTCAAATGAGGAACAGTATACCTAATTCTCAATTCCTCCGATTAAAAAGAATAAACAGCAATCCAGATATATACAGAATACAAGCCAATGAACTCAAACAGTGTTTCATTGAACGACAGTATCCATTGTCAGTTATTGAAGAAAGTCTGGAAAGAGTTAATAAAATTAATAGACTTGACTTACTTAAAACAAAATCAAGAGTCAGCTCCATTCAAAAATGTTTTACCTTCTCTTTTAACAATTCTGACTATAATCACGAAGTAGAAAGAGCTATACGTAAAAACTGATATATGCTAGAATCTGATGATGATCTAAAAAGTACAGCATCCCTAAAACCTCTTATCACTAACAAAAAGAATATCACTCTAGGAGACAAATTGAAAAAATCCAAGAATGTTAATAACAACAATAATAATAAAAAAATAAAAATAATTGGCTAACTAAATACTCCCCAAGAGGTAACTATAAATGTGGAAACTGTTCATTCTGTCCCTATAAAAATTGAAAGTAGACAAATTAATCTCTTGTCGTACACCTTTTCTTGTGTATTGTCTAACATGCCCTTGTGGTAAATATTATGTGGGCAAAACCATAAAACCACTCCATGTTCGGATCCGCGAGCATTTTCGCTCGATCCGAACTGGACATGGCACTCCTAGGTTAATATCCCACATAAAAGAATCCCACAACAACGATCCTACCTGTTTAAAATTTGCAGCCTTGAATCGAGTATATCCTCCTATCTCAGGAGGAGACAGAGGTAACATACTTATGCAGAAAGAAGCTCGTTGGATCGCTAAGCTAGATGCCACCGGGAATCTTGGCTTAAATGATAGCAACAAATTGCTCCCATTTGTATTTTAAAAAATAAAATATGGTTTATAATCTTTGTTGAAGTTATTCATGAGCAGAATGACTTACCAATTTTGGAATTCTATGCCTCAAGTTAACGGATTCCATTTGTTTATATGTTTCTATGACAACCACTTTGGCGTGCTCCGCGCACGTAAATACCTGTGCGTGCGTCCATGCCAATGTATCGGCTAGTGGAAGCGCAGGTGACGCGCAAAACTGTGCTGTCACCGAGACCCCGACCCTCTTCACCCTGCCCACTGATGTTTTATTGATGCACTGTATCCTGCAATGAAGTGACCCCTGAGTGCTGGCTTCTGTATCTTTTTCTTTTCGTTTTTACATGAATGCCTAATAGTACTGTGCACCACCGTTATCAGGGGAGGTGCTCTGAAGCAAAGCTACCTATCCAGATGATACTGAAGTCTGATTACTAGTAGTGGAGGTGCCGGTGTTTGATTTTCTTATACCACATATCCCTCAGGAGACCATCCGCCACCTCATCAGGAGCATGCCCAGGTATTGTAGAGAGGTCATACGGGCACGAGGAGGCCACACACACTACTGAGCCTCATTTTAAGCCTGTAGTGTGGTTTTCCACTTTGATTTTGAGTGTGACTCCATATCCAGACCTCCATGGGTTGATAAATTCATTTCCATTGATAATTTTTGTGTGATTTTGTTGTCAGCACATTCATCTATGTAAAGACGAAAGTATTTCATATGACTAGTTCATTCATTCAGATCTAGGACGTGTTATCTTAGTGTTCCCTTTATTTTTTTTAAGCAGTGTATATTTTATAAAATTATAACCTATAATGGCATTTTTCATAATACAGTGTAGTGAGATTCTGGGATATATACCTGCCACCTGTTGATGCGATCACAATTTCATCTCCAGCATTCCAAGTCACACTTTGCTGTAGAATTAGGCTTAAGCTCCCTGACTCTGCTGTCTGAGCAAGTCTGGTCCATGTGACAGGCACAGGAATGCCTAGAAAAGAGAAGAACATATGCTTGTCTCAGAATTCCTAGTACCACAGACCTAACAACTTATTGTGTTCCTGAGTTAGAAACTGCATTATACAGCATTCATTAGTCCGCTGCTATGAAAAAGAGATGAAACATATGTTGAGGGAGACATCTAAGCTGGGCCAATGCAGGGGGAAATTACTGTAAAGTTTTTGGCGTGAAGACCAAATTTTCCAAATTGCAAATCATCAGAGCAATATCTAGGATGACACTCAGCTAGTAAGGAGTGCACAAAGCTATAAAGCCTGTGGAATTATGAATGCAGCTCTTTACTAATATACAGGCTGTAACTATGGATCTTTACAAAATGATAAAAATGTTCATAAAAGTTACTTAATCTATTGTGTAGATGCAGTCGGTATGTAGAACTCATAGCTTTATCTGGTTACTTTAGTTCGTAGACAGATACTTCTAATAATGTTTTTAATCTTTTACAATCATCTGTGTTTGGGGTAGTGTGTCCTATGTCACATTACTTCTACAGTACCTAGTATAATGATATTATCTCCCAGAATGGAGATACTTTGCACCAAGAACTGAATCAGCAGGGAGCTGAAGGTAGATGTGAGCTCAGAGCTGAGACAGCAGAATACTGAATGAAGAGTTGGATCAGAATGGACTACTTTAGCAGTAATCATAAAAGGGATTTTGTATAACCTTTTCTCATGCATGTTATATTTATATTTACCATGAAGATCCAGGATCCCTTGCCTCACTGCTAACGTCTTAGCCCCATACAATGGTAATTCTGGAGAACGCAAATGGCCATGAAGAGTAATTATTGCTTTGTGCTGGAATGGAGCTTCCTCAGTTCCAATCTAAAAGTAGATGAAAAACTATGACATATAGAAATACAGCTGATTAATTCATTTAAATAATCTCGTAAAAGGGGACTCATTAACTAAGAGTGTTGGGTTTTTACTAGTGTGAAATGCTGTTTCAGACTTGTAGGATTCCACCCTATTTACGATGGGGACTCACATTTATGCCCTAACATTTATGCCCAAATTTGGCCCTCGTTTACAGTGTTTGGTTTTTACTAGCGTGAAATGTTGTTTCGGACTTGCAGGATTCCTCTCTATTGACTAGGGGGACTCACAGATTTACAAGGCGAGAACATTTTCCGACCAGCTTTTTTTACATGGAAATTTCCAGCCATTAATTCACAGGATTTTCTGTGAATTCAATAGTAAATTGGTTGGGTTGTGAAACCAAGCCCCCTTTTCAGGCCGACCACACTCCCTTTTCAGGCTGATCACTCCCTCTTTTAGGCTTTTCACAATGCAATGTCGGGTTTGTCAGATTTTTGGGCGCACACTGCTGCATACATGTCACAGACACTAGGTGCCAAAATAACTTGGAAAAACCTGATAAAAACTAGTCAGTTTTAGCTTAGTTAATGTAAGGGCCAATATATTTTATCAGCCATTTGTTTCCATAACAAATCATAGGATTTGAGTACCTGCAGAGTTCCTCCATCTGTAATGAGGATGTTCTCCGACTGCAGCTCTATATCTGCTTCATCAAAAACCAGGGTTCCTCCTGTTCAAAAGAAGAAAGGACTATGTTTATCCCTTCTCTACCATACTTTTTTGACTTTTTTGTATAAATGATCCAAACCTAGTAGTACATAAATAGACCCAGTTGTATACACCTGACTCAAAACTGCTTGTGCTCTCATAATCAAAAACTATATGCCAGAGGCTGTTCACCTTGGAGACCTGCTGCGGATGTGGGTACGGCCCGGCGCAAGATTTACACCATCTCCGCCGGATTTTCAAGGGCCAGCGAGAGCTCACCGGACGCCGCCGGAACCGCAACACTTTCCAAGGCTCGGGCCCCTCTCTCGGGCGAACCCATTCCAGGGCGCCCTGCCATTCACATACCTATGTTACTGGTTCTGCTCAAGCATTCTCTTGGATATTAATGAGATGTTCATGGTGATTATGTGTTAGGTGACTGCAAAAGCAAATTGCTGGCCACTTTGGTGCTGTTCCATCTACAGTGATGTCTCCAACATGACCCCTGCTTGGCAGTGGTGATCATCTAGGGCAGGGGTCTCAAACTCAAATTATCTGGGGGCCACTGGAGGTAGCAGCTGGGTGAGGCTGGGCCAAATGTGCCCCTCACATATAATGCCCCCATAATGCACCCCTCACATATAATGCACCCATCATGCGCCCCTCATCATCCACCAGCAACACCTCCCACCAGCAGTAGCAAGCCCCATTGTCCACCAGCAACACCCCCCCATTCCCCCTACCACCCTGTGGTAATAGCATGAGCTAACGGATGATGGGGGTGCTTCTGCTGGGGGGGGGGGGAGCATTAGGTAGGCAGCAATTTTCCCACATTAGGAAGGTAGCAGTTTCCCCACATTAGGTAGCATTGTTTTTCCCACATTAGGTAGCTGTAGCACAGATTCCCCACATTAGGTAGCGTAGCACAGATTTCCCACATTAGGTAGCCGTAGCACATAATCCCCACATTAGGTAGCCTTAGCACAGTTTCCCCACATTAGGTAGCACAGCACAGTTTCCCGACATTCGGTAGCGCAGCACAGTTCCCCACATTAGGTAGCCTTAGCACAGATTCCCCACATTAGGTAGCCTTAGAACAGATTCCCCACATTAGGTAGCCGTAGCACAGATTCCCCACCTAGGCTGCGCTACTTACATCTGCCTGAGGGGACTTCCTGGCAGGGGTTGTGCGCTATAAGTGACGTCATCGCACACGCTGCGCAAGACGTCGGCATCCCTGCGCGGTCCTTGCAATGATGTCACTCACCACGCGCACCTCCGCAAGGAAGTCCCTGCAGGCAGATGTAAGTAGCAGTTTAATGACGGGGCAAGACTGGTTACCCCGTCATATGTGCACCAGGTCCCATGTAGCAGTGTTTGCAAAAGTATGTGAAGTCTTCCGGCATTTAGCCCTGCTTGCCCGAAGCAGGGCTAAATGCCTGAAGACATCACCTGCCCCGGACTGCATGTCCCGGGCATCGGGCGATTCAAATTCCAGATTCCGGGTGCGGGGTGCAAAGTTTTGTTCCGGGAGTTTGAAACCCCTGATCTAGGGTATTGTCACAAAGAATGTTACTATAGCATGCATAGAGAAGCATCAGGAGCAGCAGATGTTCACCAGACCGGGGACTAGTGTAGAACTGGTAATGTTTTAAAAAAACATAGTCAAATGAGTTTCTAATTTGAATGGTCCCTTTTTGTTACCATAGTCCCTAAACAATAAACTATTACAACAAATTAACCCCGAGAGGTTAAGAAAAAAGACCTCTATATTGCATGTGTCACACTAATAGTAAAACTTTACTTTTATTTAACCAAATAAAAATAAAGTATAAAAGGGGAAACAGACGTATTAAAAGCACAAGCTTTGCTGTCAGTTGTCTCCTTGATAAAGCCACTAAAGTGGCGAAACATGTCGGGGTGTGACAGCACTGTATTTTAATCAGCAATTCCACTTTAGTCTATGTGTACTAACAGCTAATTAATAAGGTCCGGGCTGAACAACTCACGCCTGCGCTGCACAGCAGGTGTGAGGTGTTGAGTGGTGTAACACCCTTGATATATACTGCATTACCAAATACTGATTAAATGTCACATATATAAGTGGCTATATGGAAGGATGATCATGTACCTCCATTCTGGGTACTAATCAGTCCCCCCAGAATTCACAAGAATAACCATCCACTTCTAAACTTGAGAAAGGAGTTTTTTCTTTTGAGCCCGAGTGGGCTAATTCACCAGTAGAGGATGACCGATATAGGACCTAGGCACAATCACATATATCTATGACCACAGTGGAATTGTGCTTTTAATACTTCTGTTTCCTCACTTATACTTTATTTTTATTATTATTTGGTTAAATAAAAGTAAAGTTTTACTATTAGTTTACTACACATGCAATATAGAGGTCTTTTTTCTTAACCCCTCTGGGTTAATTTGTTGTAGTTCTTGATTACCTCTGCATATGCCATTTGGGCCCAAAGTTAGTAGTTGTGGTTAAACAATTAACTAATCACATGTTTTCCTGGGGGCCCCCAGAACTTAATTAGCTCTATCAGGGGACAGTCCGTGTAATGTATGAACATGCCAGGTCCTCCAAAGGAAGTCATTCTTTGTAGTCACTCTCTGTTTTGATTTGAGATCCATTTAAAGAGGTATTCCGGGCAAAAACATATTATCCCCTATCGAAAGGATAAGGGATAAGATGTCTGATCATAGAATGCGGGCTGCTGCATGGAGATCACGGGGGTCCCAGCGGTCAGACATCTTATTATCCTTTTGATAGGGGATAAGATGTTTTTGTCCGGAATTCCCTTTAATGCTGTGTTTGAATAGGGTTCTCCAGGATTAGAAAACCAGAGCTATTTTTGTTTCCAAAAACAGCTCCACACAATCAGATTTTGTGTGGTATTGGCTTCATTCACTTCAATGGAATGGAGCTGTAATACCACATGCAACCTGTGGACAGGGGTGGTGTTGTATTTAAAATAAATCAGCTCTGTTTTAGATAACCCCTAAGGACCAGGCCGTTTTACACCTTAAGGACCAGAGCGCTTTTTGCAAATCTGACCACTGTCACTTTAAACATTAATAACTCTGGAATGCTTTTAGTTATCATTCTGATTCCGAGAATGTTTTTTCATGACATATTCTAATTTAACTTAGTGGTAAAATTTTATGGTAACTTGCTTCCTTTCTTGGTGAAAAATCCCCAAATTTGATGAAAAAAACGAAAATTTTGCATTTTTCTAACTTTGAAGCTCTCTGCTTGTAAGGAAAATGGATATTCAAAATAAAAAAAATTTTGGTTCACATATACAATATGTCTACTTTATGTTTGCATCATAAAATTTAAGAGTTTTTACTTTTGGAAGACACCAGAGGGCTTCAAAGTTCAGCAGCAATTTTGAAATTTTTCACAAAATTTTCAAACTCACTATTTTTCAGGGACCAGATCAGGTTTGAAGTGGATTTGAAGGGTCTTCATATTAGAAATGCCCCACAAATTACCCCATTATAAAAACTCAACCCCCCCCCCCCAAAGTATTCAAAATGACATTCAGTAAGTGTTTTAACCCTTTAGGTGTTTCACAGGAATAGCAGCAAAGTGAAGGAGAAAATTCAAAATCTTCATTTTTTACACTCGCATGTTCTTGTAGACCCAATTTTTGAATTTTTGCAAAAGGTAAAAAGGAGAACATTTTTACTTGTATTTGAAACCCAATTTCTCTCGAGTAAGCACATACCTCATATGTCTATGTAAAGTGTTCGGCGGGCGCAGTAGAGAGCTCAGAAGGGAAGGAGCGACAAATGGTATTTGGGGGGCATGTCACCTTTAGGAAGCCCCTATGGTGCCAGGACAGCAAAAAAAAAAACACATGGCATACCATTTTGGAAACTAGACCCCTCGGGGAACGTAACAAGGGGTAAAGTGAACCTTAATACCCCACAGGTGATTCACGACTTTTGCATATGTAAAAAAAAAAAAATAATTTTACCTAAAATGCTTGGTTTCCCAAAATTTTTACATTTTTTAAAAGGGTAATAGCAGAAAATACCCCCAAAAATTTGAAGTCAAATTTCTCCCGATTCAGAAAACACCCCATATGGGGGTGAAAATTGCTCTGCTGGCGCACTACAGGTCTCAGAAGAGAAGGAGTCACATTTGGCTTTTTGAAAGCAAATTTTGCTCTGGGGGCATGCCGCATTTAGGAAGCCCCTATGGTGCCAGAACAGCAAAAAAAAAAAACACATGGCATACCATTTTGGAAACTAGACCCCTCGGGGAACGTAACAAGGGGTAAAGTGAACCTTAATACCCTACAGGTGTTTCACGACTTTTGCATATGTAAAAAAAATTTTTTTTTTTTTACCTAAAATGCTTGGTTTCCCAAAATGTTTACATTTTTAAAAAGGGTAATAGAAGAAAATATCCCTCTAAATTTGAAGCCCAATTTCTCCTGATTCAGAAAACACCACATATGGGGGTGAAAAGGGCTCTGCTTGCGCTCTACAGGTCTCAGAAGAGAAGGAGTAACACTTGGCTTTTTTAAAGCAAATTTTGCTCTGGGGGCATGCCGCATTTAGGAAGCCCCTATGGTGCCAGAACAGCAAAAAAAAAACAAAAAACACATGGCATACCATTTTGGAAACTAGACCCCTCGGGGAACGTAACAAGGGGTAATGTGAACCTTTATACCCCACAGGTGTTTCACGACTTTTGCATATGTAAAAAACCTAAAATGCTTGTTTTCCCAAATATTTTACATTTTAAAAAAGGGTAATAGCAGAAAATACCCCCCAAAATTTGTAACACAATTTCTCCCGAGTATGGCGATACCCCATATGTGGCCCTAAACTGTTGCCTTGAAATACGACAGGGCTCCAAAGTGAGAGCGCCATGCGCATTTGAGGCCTAAATTAGGGACTTGCATAGGGGTGGACATAGGGGTATTCTACACCAGTGATTCCCAAACAGGGTGCCTCCAGCTGTTGTAAAACTCCCAGCATGCCTAGACAGTCAGTGGCTATCTGGCAATACTGGGAGTAGTTGTTTTGCAACAGCTGGAGGCTCCGTTTTGGAAACAGTGGCGTACCAGACGTTTTTCATTTTTATTGGGGAGGGGGGCTGTGTAGGGGTATGTGTAGTGTTTTTTACTCTTTATTTTATTTTTTGTTAGTGTAGTGTAGTGTTTTTAGGGTACAGTCGCACGGGCGGGGGTTCACAGTAGTTTCTCGCTGGCAGTTTGAGCTGCGGCAGAAAATTTGCCGCAGCTCAAAATTGCAGCCGGATACTTACTGTAAACCTCCGCCCATGTGAGTGTACCCTGTACATTCACATTGGGGGGGAGAAACATCCAGCTGTTGCAAAACTACAACTCCCAGCATGTACGGTCTATCAGTGCATTCTGGGAGTTGTAGTTTTGCAACAGCTGGAGGCACACTGGTTGTGAAACACCGAGTTTGGTAATAAACTCTATGTTTTGCAACCAGTGTGCCTTCAGCTGTTGCAAAAGCTACAACCCCCAGCATGTACGGACAGCGGAAGGGCATGCTTGGTCTTGTAGTTATGCAACATCTGGAGGCATACTACTTTGGCTGGGGATGCTGGGGATTGTAGTTATGCAATAGCTGGAGACACACTGGTTTGCTACTTAACTCAGTGTGCCTTCAGCTGTTGCAAAACTACAACTCTCAGCAGTCACCGACAGCCAACGGGCATGCTGGGAGTTGTAGTTATGCAACCAGCAGATGCACCACTACAACTCCCAGCATGCACTTTAGCTGATTGTGCAAGCTGGGAGTTGTAGTTATACAACAGCTGAAGGTACACTTTTCCATAGAAAGAATGTGCCTCCAGCTGTTGCAAAACTATAAGTCCCAGCATGCCCATAAGGGAATGCTGGGAGTTGTGGTGGTCTGCCTCCTGCTGTTGCATAACTACAGCTCCTAGCATGCCCTTTTTGCATGCTGGGAGCTGTTGCTAAGCAACAGCCGGAGGCTGTCACTCACCTCCTGCTGCTGCTCCAGGACACAGGTCAGTTCCTCGCCGCCACCGCCGCTGCTCCTGGGGCCCTGATCCCAACATTGACGCCGGAGATCGGGGTCTCCAGCTCCCGGGGTCTTCTTCCCGCACCCGCTCACGTCCTCCGGAAGAGGGGCGGAGTGGGTTGCGGGAGTGACACCCGCAGCAGGTGCCCTGATTGGTCGGCCGTTAAACCGTCCAACGAATCAGGGCGATCGTGAGGTGGCACCAGTGCCACCTCACCCCTGCTGGCTATGGCTCTGACAGCCCTGATCAGCCAGCAATTCCGTGTCACCGTGTCACTGGAGACCCGATTGACCCGGAATCACAGCAGATCACTGGACTGAATTGTCCAGCGATCTGCGGCCATCGCCGACATGGGGGGGCATAATGACCCCCCTGGGCAATATGCCGCGATGCCTGCTGAACGATTTCAGCAGGCATCGGGCACCGGCTCCCCTCCGGCTAGCGGCTGGGGGCCGGGAATGGACAGGACGTACTCTTACGTCCTCAGTCCTTAAGGACTCGGAAACGGGGGCATAGGAGTACGTCCATTGTCCTTAATAGTGTCCAATTTACATAGTCATACTTCCAAAAAAAGAAAAATGCTGTTTCAGTTCTAGCCTAGGACCTAAATGCTCAATGAGTATTCTATAATTTTAATGCAGAATATGGAATATTGTCATATTACCTTGAATTAGCAACATCTTCAATACTGGTGTACTAACATCCAGCAATATTGTCTGCCCTGCTGTGATAACCGCCATGGACCCCTCATCTGGTGGAGATTCTCCTCCCCAGGTGTATTTAGAAGACCAGACATCGATGTAGAAAAAGTCTGCATTGTCCTAAAATTATAAAAATAATAATATAGTAATATGGCATATTCTATGCATAGCTCCTTGTTAGCCCTTTGTTTCTTCTATGTAACTCTTAGCTGAACTTTTGGATTTTTACGTACAAAAAGAGGTGCAATTATAACATTTTGGGTTTATTGACCTGGTTTAGAAGGTTAATGCTGGATCATACACCCACTCAGACTGGTTATAACATGTCATCTTTATTCATTATGGCCTAGATTTATCAATCTGTCCAAGACAAAATCTGCCTGATTTTGCTCATAACATAATCACAGGTTGCTGTGGGCAAAATCACTTCAGTTTTTGTCTCAGAAAGATTGATAAATCTGGGCCTATATTTCTAATCTCGTGTCTTACCATTTTAGCAATTCCTTGGCCGTCAATGTGTACTCTGACTTTGGTTCTTTGTGAAGGAGACTGTGCATTGGTTATGCATACAATGCTTGTGCTGTTAGCTGATTGGACATCACATATGGCCTGTGCTACGGTGACAGTGATCGCGGTGATGTTGGTGCTATAAAGAAGAAAAAACAGGGTGAAAAATCATTTACTCCGATGGGGGAAAAAAAAATTTAATCAATTGGTGCCAGAAAGTTAAACAGATTTGTAAACTTCTATTAAAAAATCTTAATCCTTCCAGTACTTCTTAGCGTCTGTATACTACAGAGGAAGTCCTTTTCTTTTTGGATTTCTTTTCTGTCACGAACACATGGTTCTCTGCTGACACATCTGTCCATTTTAGGAACTGTCCAGAGCAGGAGAAAATTTCTGGCACCAGTTGATTTAAAAAAAAGTTTTCTACCGTAGTACCCCTTTAATCCTTCCAGTACTTATCAGTTGCTGTATACTACAGAGTAAGTTGTGTAGATCTTTCCAGTCTGACCACAGTGCTCTCTGCTGACACCTCTGTCCGTGTCAGGAACTGTCCAGAGCAGGAGAGGTTTGCTATAGGGATTTGCTTCTAATCTAGAAAGTTCCTGACATGGACAGAGGTGTCAGCAGGGAGCACTGTGGTCAGACTGGAAAGAACTACACAACTTCCTCTGTAGCATACAGCAGCTGATAAGTACTGGAAGGATTAAGATTTATTAATGGAAGTAATTTACAAATCTGTATAACTTTCTGGAGCCAGTTGATATGAAAACAATTGTTTTCTACTGGAGTACCCAGGTCTTAGACAAGAGCATGGGTATGCCAGATTGTGGGTCCAGGGCAGCAGCTTTGATTTAGTCTCAGCTGTTGATTGCTATGGAGTCTCAAGGTAAGTGCATTACAGCAAGACCATACAAGTTATCATGTAATATGAAATCCATTGTAATTAAACTCCTAAAAAGGGGCCAATCTGTATTAGCTGCACATGTACAAACAGCAAAAATTATAAGTTTAGCTAAAGCAGACAATGCCATTCATTCTGCATTTAATGCTTTTGATCTGAAATGAAAAAAATGGCCTCTATATCTAAGGCAGGTCCCTAAAGGTTAAAGTTATAAACCAGTATTATCATCATACCTAACCAGAAGATTCGGCCCATGGCTCATACCTGAACTGGGATCCAGTGATTGTGAGTCTGGTTCCACCAGCAGTGCCTCCTCTCTTGGGGGTGACGTCATATATAACAGGGGTTAATGCGGAGGAGTATGTAAAGGAGTCATTAATCTGAACCGAGTAATCTCCATTCGCCACCATGACGTTACAGCTTTGGGAAAAGGTATTAGTATCTGATGGAAGACATGATGTAAATGGTTAGGGTAAGCCAAGGTTCATCACACCAATATGCTATGCCATAAATGTCTATTACTTGGAGGTTCCTTTTCTGGGACCTTCACCTATCTGGAAAGAACAGGGGTTCCATGACTCCTATCTGCTAATTCAAATCAGTCACAAAAATTAGTGTGAGGTGTCTTGATGCTGTCTCCATTAAAGGAGATTGTCACGATTCGGCTTCCAGGTAGTGGATCCTCTGTGTCAGCGAGGGAATGGCGTGGACCGTGCTAGTGGACCGGTTCTAAGAGGCTACTGGTGTTCACCAGAGCCCGCCGCAAAGCGGGATGGTCTTGCTGTGGCAGTAGCAACCAGGTCGTATCCACTAGCAACGGCTCAACCTCGCTGACTGCTGAGAAGGCGTGGAACAGAAGGACTAGGCAGAGGCAAGGTCAGACGTAGGTCGGGGGCAGGCGGCAAGGTTCGTAGTCAAGATGAATAGCAAGGGTTCAGGTAACACAGGCTTTGGACACACTAAACGCTTTCACTGGCACAAGGCAACAAGATCCGGCAAGGGAGTGCAGGGGCAGTGAGCAGATATAGTCTGGGAGCAGGTGGGAGCCAATTAAGCTAATTGGGCCAGGCACCAATCATTGGTGCACTGGCCCTTTAAGTCTCAGAGAGGTGGCGCGCGCGCGCCCTAGAGAGCGGAGCCGCGCGCGCCAGCACATGACAGCAGGGGACCGGGACGGGTAAGTTACCTGGGATGCGATTCGCGAGCGGGCGCGTCCCGCTGTGCGAATCGCATCCCCGACGGCCATGACAGTGCAGCGCTCCCGGTCAGCGGGACTGACCGGGGCGCTGCGGGGAGAGAGACGCCGTGAGCGCTCCGGGGAGGAGCGGGGACCCGGAGCGCTAGGCGTAACAGTACCCCCCCCCTTAGGTCTCCCCTTTTCTTTGTCCGGTAACTGCCTCCCCTGGGATGAGGACACCGGGAAAGAATGGAGGGTTTCCTCAACGGCAGGCAGTACAGCAGGAGTGGGAATGGGGAGGGAGGGCAGAGGGCGAAGCCTGGCACGGGGCAGTGTGACACCAGGACGGGGGCCATGAGGAGGCACTGAGGCTTGCCTGACGGGACTGGGAGGGGGGGAGAGGCACTTCCTATGGCAGGCAGAGTCCCAGTTCTTGATCTCCCCGGTGGTCCAATCAAGGGTGGGAGAATGAAGCCGGAGCCATGGCAGACCGAGGAGGACCTCAGAGGTACAGTTGGGAAGGACGAATAACTCAATCCTTTCGTGGTGGGGTCCAATACACATCAGGAGGGGTTCTGTGCGGTAACGCACGGTGCAATCCAATCTGACTCCGTTGACCGCGGAAATGTAGAGCGGCTTGACGAGACGGGTCACCGGGATGCGGAATTTATTCACAAACGACTCCAAAATAAAATTCCCAGAGGCACCAGAGTCCAAGCAGGCCATGGCTGAGAGGGAGGAGTTGGCTGAAGGAGAAATCCGCACGGGCACCGTGAGACGTGGAGAAGCAGACTTAGAACCAAGAGACGCCACACCCACGTGAGCTGGGTGCGTGCGTGCGTGTCCCAGACGTGGAGGACGGATAGGGCAATCCACCAAGAAATGCTCGGTACTGGCACAGTACAGACAGAGATTTTCTTCCCTACGGCGATTCCTCTCTTCCTGGGTCAGGCGAGACCGATCCACTTGCATGGCCTCCTCGGCGGGAGGCCCAGGCGTAGACTGCAAAGGATGCTGTGGGAGAGGTGCCCAGAGATCTAAGTCTTTTTCCTGGCGGAGCTCTTGGTGTCGCTCAGAAAAACGCATGTCAATGCGGGTAGCCAAATGGATGAGTTCTTGGAGGTTGGCAGGAATCTCTCGTGCGGCCAGCACATCCTTGATGCGACTGGATAGGCCTTTTTTAAAGGTCGCGCAGAGAGCCTCGTTATTCCATGATAACTCGGAAGCAAGAGTACGAAATTGGATGGCGTACTCGCCCACTGAAGAATTACCCTGGACCAGGTTCAACAGGGCAGTCTCGGCAGAAGAAGCTCGGGCTGGCTCCTCGAAGACACTCCGGACTTCAGCGAAGAAGGCCTGGACTGTGGCTGTGGCAGGATCATTGCGGTCCCAGAGCGGTGTGGCCCAAGACAAGGCCTTTCCTGAAAGAAGGCTTACTACGAACGCCACCTTAGACCGTTCTGTAGGAAACAAGTCCGACAACATCTCCATATGCAGGGAACACTGAGACAAAAATCCACGGCAGAGTTTAGAGTCCCCATCAAATTTGTCCGGCAGGGACAAGCGGAGGCTAGGAGCGGCCACTCGCTGCGGAGGAGGTGCAGGAGCTGGCGGAGGAGATGGTTGCTGCTGTAGCAGAGGCAGAAGTTGCTGTAACATGGCGGTCAACTGCGACAGCTGCTGTCCTTGTTGGGCAATCTGCTGCGATTGCTGAGCGACCACCGTGGGAAGGTCAGCGAGACTTGGCAGCGGCACCTCAGCGGGATCCATGGCCGGATCTACTGTCACGATTCGGCTTCCAGGTAGTGGATCCTCTGTGTCAGCGAGGGAATGGCGTGGACCGTGCTAGTGGACCGGTTCTAAGAGGCTACTGGTGTTCACCAGAGCCCGCCGCAAAGCGGGATGGTCTTGCTGCGGCAGTAGCAACCAGGTCGTATCCACTAGCAACGGCTCAACCTCGCTGACTGCTGAGAAGGCGTGGAACAGAAGGACTAGGCAGAGGCAAGGTCAGACGTAGCAGAAGGTCGGGGGCAGGCGGCAAGGTTCGTAGTCAAGATGGATAGCAAGGGTTCAGGTAACACAGGCTTTGGACACACTAAACGCTTTCACTGGCACAAGGCAACAAGATCCGGCAAGGGAGTGCAGGGGCAGTGAGCAGATATAGTCTGGGAGCAGGTGGGAGCCAATTAAGCTAATTGGGCCAGGCACCAATCATTGGTGCACTGGCCCTTTAAGTCTCAGAGAGCTGGCGCGCGCACGCCCTAGAGAGCAGAGCCGCGCGCGCCAGCACATGACAGCAGGGGACCGGGACGGGTAAGTGACCTGGGATGCGATTCGCGAGCGGGCGCGTCCCGCTGTGCAAATCGCATCCCCGACGGCCATGACAGTGCAGCGCTCCCGGTCAGCGGGACTGACCGGGGCGCTGCAGGGAGAGAGACGCCGTGAGCGCTCCGGGGAGGAGCGGGGACCCGGAGCGCTAGGCGTAACAGAGATATGTCATACAAAAAAATGGATCCCCTATCTGCAGGAGGGGAGAGCCGGGGTTCAGTAGAGGATCGGGGATACGTTTTTTAATGAGACTTCTACTTTAAAGCTAATAGAAGTTATGAAAAGATATGACCCCCATTTATCAGCAACTTATGGCATATCCTGTGGCAGAAAGTATCTAAATGGGAATACTTCTTTGAGTGACATCAGTTTTCAATTATATAAGAAGGCTGCAGTATATTCAGTGCACTTATATCTTAGCATTGGCCAGAGATTCTCTCAAAAGGATTAATATAAAAGTGCTAGTAAAAGTATTACACACTGCATATTATCCCCTTTTCCCATGGTGTATGCTGCACGGTGTGATGTCCAGGTTGAATACCATCCGCAGGACTGTTGAGCATAGTACATGTAAGTTCTATCCACTTCATACTGCATCTTTTAACCTCTGATGAGTACAGTTAAATTAATTTCTGTATATTTTATTAATAATAACATTAATAACTTTATATTATTATTTATTATGTTACTTTATATTTTAAATTAGATTCACTTCTTCTTAGGTAGTAAATATTAAGAATATATTGATCTCAATATAGCAGCTCCCTTACCATTTCTGGGCACTTCACAATACAGAAAACTTGTATCTGATCTCTGTTGGATCACTTTGCATTCAGAGTTGCACACAAACACCTTGGATTGCTGACTATCAAATCCGGAGCCAGAGATTGTAAGAGTTAATCCTCCACCAAAACTGCCTGCATAGGATCAAGTAGAAATGATGATCATTGAATAAGTAAAGCATTTATTCTAGGACAGTTTGGTAACAATCAAAATGTTTTTTCCCTCAGATGAACTACTACAAATCTACACTGCTCAAAAAAATAAAGGGAACACTAAGATAACACATCCTAGATCTGAATTAATGAATTAATCGTATGAAATACTTTTGTCTTTATATAGTTGAATGTTCTGACAACAAAATCACACACAAATTATCAATGGAAATCAAATTTATCAACCCATATGGAGTCACACTCAAAATCAAAGTGGAAAACCGCACTACAGGCTGATCCAACTTTGATGTAATGTCCTTAAAACAAGTCAAAATGAGGCTCAGTAGTGTGTGTGACCTCCACGTGCCCGTATGACCTCCGTACAATGCCTGGGCATGCTCCTGATGAGGTGGGGGATGGTCTCCTGAGGGATGTCATCCCAGACCTGGACTAAAGCATCCGCCAACTCCTAAACAGTCTTTGGTGCAACGTGGCGTTGGTGGATGGAGCGAGACATGGTGTCCCAGATGTGCTCAATCGGGTTCAGGTCTGGGGAACTGGCGGGCCAGTCCATAGCATCAATGCCTTCCTCTTGCAGGAACTGCTGACACACTCCAGTCACATGAGGTCTAGCATTGTCTTGCATTAGGAGGAACCCAGGGCCAACCGCACCAGCATATGGTCTCACAAGGGGTCTGAGGATCTCATCTCGGTACCTAATGGCAGTCAGGCTACTTCTGACAAGCACATGGAGGGCTGTACGGCTCCCAAAGAAATGCCACCCCACATCATTACTGACCCACTGCCAAACCGGTCATGCTGGAGGATGTTGCAGGCAGCAGAATTTTCTCCATGGCGTCTCCAGACTCTGTCATGTCTGTCACAGGTGCTCAGTGTGAACCTGCTTTAATCTGTGAAGAGCACAGGACTCCAGTGGCGAATTTGCCAATCTTGGTGTTCTCTGGCAAATGCCAAACGTCCTGCACGGTGTTGGGCTGTAAGCACAACCCCCACCTGTGGACGTTGGGCCCTCATACCACCCTCATGGAGTCTGTTTCTGACAGTCTGAGTTGACACATGCACATTTGTAGCCTGCTGGAGGTCATTTTACAGGGCTCTGGCAGTGCTCCTCCTGCTCCTCCTTGTACAAAGGCAGAGGTAGCGGACCTGCTGCTGGGTTGTTGCCCTCCTATGGCCTCCTCCATGTCTCCTGATGTACTGGCCTGTCTCCTGGCAGCGCCTCCATGTTCTGGACGCTATGCTGACAGACACAGCAAACATTGTTTTTTTGAGCAGATATTTAAAGTATTCCCTTTATTGTTTTTTGAGCAGTGTGTGTATATATACATATATACACACATATAGTCACATCCAAAAAGGCTGCACACCTGCGTAAAAGATGCCTGGGTGCCTGCTGTGTCCAGTCCAGCTCAGGACCCCCAGCGATAGAAAAATTCAAAAGACATATATATGTACATATTTGCCATTCAGGAGGCTAGAGAAGCTGAGTAATGTTCCCTGCAGTAGACATCATGGTGGCATAGTGACTGTCACCAGCTTTAGAAAAATAAGACTCACCTTCATTTGGAGACACCCCAGTCATACTAAGTTCATAGGTAAACCTTGCACTGGATCTTGCCAACCCCTTCTCATTTTGCAATGTTACAGGGAATGTGCCGCCCCAGTATTGTCCTGTAGTGCAGTTCAGCTCGCTGTCAGACACTAATGTGACAGAGCAGGTTGCATTGCCAATGGTCACTGTCAATTTAGAGGCATCCAAACCAAAACTAGAACCCGTCAATGTGATTGTAGTTCCTGGTATTCCTGAGGAACAAAATAAAGAACAAGATACATGAAGACGTGTAAATCCAGCATTCCTGGTTATCAGGTGCTCATTTGAGAATAACAGATTATAAGTTTTTTTTTTATTTTTTTTTATAGAATTTGGGTTTAGCTTGCCTTTAAGTAAGTATTTAGGCTCGAACATTGGTTTATTTTTGGACCTTAGGTAAAAAATGTGGTACTGAATCATCTTTTAATAAACCTTGATCATAGTTGAAGCTCCATTTGTATCATACAAATCTACAAATTCCAAAAATATTATACATATAAAGTAGTGTTTAACGATGAAATTCTGTCTGCCAATAGCAACAATAGGGGTAGCATGGGAGACTTTTGTATTTTGTTTTGTTTTAAGTTGTTTGTATAAATATTGTGCACTAAGCTCCTTAATGTTATCTAGAAAAACCTTTGACATGCCAGAAGTCAAAAGTTTTTACTGATCTCTAGACACTGCAAGGACGCCATGCTCTTTACATCCCTGCTGACCTTTACCCAGCTGCACTGGACAGGCTCCAAAGTTTATATTGGAGTCTGTCTAGTGCAGGTGGATGCCATGGAGTAAAGCATGCTAAAGCGTGTTATTCACATAGATATTTAGAGATCAGTTGGGATTTGAACACTTAGCTCCCGAGTGATCAAAACTGAAGGTCCAGTGACCAAAACCGAAGATACAGAAATCTTGTTAAAAGGTGGACGTGTTTTATCCCTCCAGGAAACATGAAATGTCAGAAGACAGAGAAAGATACATTGAAAAATTGTGAAACATCCAATAAAAAGACGGCAAGTTACTTGTTACGCAGGTACCAACACCTTGGCCCACTAGAGGCAATGTGGAGAAAACAGGATTTTTTGATGTTCTAGATTTCCTTTGGCAAAAAGTTTTGCAAACAGTTACATCCATAAACAGTGGGGAAAAAAACACCTGATGCAATATGGAATAAAAAGAAAAAAGCATACCACATTATCTTTACAACTTACAATTGGCTCTAAATTGACCAATCATACTAGAAAGTTCAATGTATGGCTGACATGCAACACAAAAAATCTGTGCAATATTTCAAATTTAAGAATGGATTAGAAAAAAAAAAGTCCTTTCTTTATTATATAATCCCTTAAGCTACATGAACTGCATAAAAAACCTGAACAATTGAACACATCTTAAATCTCCTGTTTTAGCCAACAGTTTTCATATTAAAGCTGGCTCTATTCATACAATTTTAGTTAATATATGGTCAGTATTTTGGTTAGTATTCTTATCCAATACCAGGAGTGGGTCCAAAACAGAAAAAAAGGAGCAAATCTTTCTACATAAAGTTTTTCTCTGTGTCGGTGTCACTCCTGGTTATGGCTAAAAATAATGACCAAATCCTTATAGAAATGCTATGTATGGACATAGCCGTAGGCTAGGGCTACATGATGACTTTTAGTGTGCTACATGTGTTGGAGCCAAGGATCTCATTGTCGCTCTGCCAGCATTACATCAAATGAAAGTGAATATAGCATGTAAATTGCCGTAACCATGATCAACAACCAACAAAAATTCATTCAGGATGGATTTTCAGTCATAGCAGCTTGCAGTTTGCAATGCATTGACATCTCTTTCATTAGCTGCTAAGTAACCTATGTTGCAACCTAGTTGCTGTGTAGCCCAAGCCTTAGACTGATACCAATTAAGGCTGGGTTCATGTAGAGTTAATGTACATTGCAGCTATATTTTGGCATCCCATAAAAAAAAAAAAAAAAAGAAGCAAACATATACTGTGGTGCACCGCATTGGGTCCATTCACTTCATTGGCCTGAATATAGTCAGCTAGTGCCAAAAAGCCGAACTCTTCATGCTCCTACAGGGTTGTTTTTCTGCACACAATTGCACTGTAGACCAAAACATTTAGTACAGCAAAATAACATGCAGTAGGTGGTTATACCCATACAATATTCAAAGTCTGACAATATGCCATTTTGTAAAAAAAAAAAAAAAATCCTACCTCTATTCGGAAGAACTGAAGTTACAGCTGGGGTTTCGGACTCTGAGTAGGAGAAGGTGAGCGATGGGTAAGAAGCAGATGGTACACTGATGATCACGGCAGCAGATTCGGCATTGGTGCTGGAAGGAGTAATGCACCGGATACTATAAGAGGTTACTGCGGTAACCTGACATGGTGCACCACCAACCTGCACAGTGGTGTTGGAAGGATGAAATCCATTTCCTTGTATAAGCAGAAGAGTTCCACCTAACACACTTCCAGAAGGTGTCAAGAGAGTGGCTTCAGCAGGACTATTCACAGTGAAAGCCCCAGTAGCCAAGCCTTTACTTCTCACAATAACTTTGACAATATAGTTTCCGGCAGAAATGGGGTCTATGTTGCACGTTATATCTGTGTCATTGACATCTACTACATCTAATTCTATGTCCCCGACATAAACAGTTACATCATTAGCAATGTCCCCAAAGCGAAGTCCATTGATGTAGAATGTGGTGGAGTTTCGGACTACAGTGGGAGAAACGCTGGATACTTCTGGTGTGAGTGCACTAGAATAGGTGAAGCTGCAGGATTGCAGGCACTGAGTGGTGATTCCCTTCACATTTACCCCAACAGCAACGCTGTGTGAATAACTAGGTTGAGTATCACATATAATATCTGTGTAATTTACAGATACAATGTCACAACCTAACCCAGACACAGTGATGCTGCTATTTATAGTCCCAAAGGCGGACCCGTGTATGGTAAGTCTGGTAGATCCTGTAACTGATCCATTGACTGGTGAGATAAAGTCAATATGGGGTAGCAAAACAAATCGCCTGTCCATCTCATTTCCTAATGTATTGATGGCATTGCCCAGGTTGTTTTCTGTAAGTGACACCAATTCTGCAACTCCAATATCCATTGAGTCCTGAGGATCCACCTTACATGTTATTAAATTCTTGTCAGCAGAAGACACAACGCAAGGATAGGCGCCAACTGAAACCTAAGATAAAAGACACTGTAAGAAAAAGTATATTTGCAAATGGAGAACCTAAAAAAGACTTTCAAGTTAACTGGCTTTAAGAATATCACATTATGTGGAAGATGTATCAAAACTGGTGTCAAAAATGCTGAAAATCTGATTCAATATTTTTTTAGAGGCCCTTTAGAAAATGAAAGGAGCAAAGCAAAAACATGATTGTTTACAATGTAAACTACTCCACTTTACTTTGCACCAGTTCATTTCCCCTCATGTATAAACATTACACACATAGGAGGTATAGGCATATGAAGGTATATTATTGCCCAGATACAACGGGTGCCATATTATGGCTCCATACAGCTTGCAATAAGAATATCATACATTCCTTATATGAATATATTACATGTGATAATGCACTGCAATCTCATGTGCACTTCTTTTTATACATTATTTTTTATTATGACATGTCATGTATCGCAGTCATTCACTGTTATAACATGGTGATACAGCTGACAGATAAGGCTGTATACCTGGTTGGCACAAGTAATGTTACTGAATCCGGTTCCCCTGATGGTTATTGCATCGTGGATTGTTCCAGAGTTTGGTGTAATGCTGGTTATAACTGGAGAATAACATCCTGAGTATCTAAACCATATAGACGTGTTACTGGGAGGCGAGGAGGTGGATTGTGGGCACTCCGGATCAGGTGTGATGCAGTCGCCTGGATGTGTGATGGTAAATAGACCTGTAGAAACAGTGTGACAACAAATGTGTAAGAATAAGTGACGTTCCTGGATAGCAGCTATAGTAAATTAGTATTCAATAACCAGTGGCATACATAGAAGGGGATGAAATCACTTTTCATACCCTGCATGACACCATCACGCTGCTTGCTACCGGAAGTTCTGGTGCTAAATTTCCATTTTCATGACTTGAGTGTTTGCAAACATTGCAGCACCCATTATGATCACAGATCCCTTTGCAGCTTCTCACCGCCTACTGAAACTTAGATGAGAGGCCAATGCTTACCATTTCACCAGGTGTACCACTATCTTTAGCTTCTCACTAATCGGTAAATTGAGGGATATGTAGTTTTTAACCATTCACTGTGGTGTAGCATCAAAATAAAAAATAGTGCACTGGATGACATGTTGGTCTATTAAATAATTCTATATAGTGTTCTGTTGACTTTCCCATCTCTTTATTGGCCATTATTCTGCACTGGGCCCTCGGACATACAGTAGTTTGTGTCACAGGCTATCTAAAAGAAAAAAGAAAAATACCGGGAGCTGTTCTGGATACCCTCAAGATAAGGAATTCCTCAAACATCAAAGTTATGGTTCTTCTTCTTTTTGTCCTTCAACAACACATTACAGGGACTTATATTCCCTTACTCAGGTTACAGACAAGGACAGTTTGAACCTGAGGAAGGGCATATAAGTCCCTGAAACGTGTTGTTAAAGGACAAAACAGAACATTAGAAGAACCATTTCTTATCCTGAGGGTATCCAGCACAGGGACCAGGAATTTTTGCTCTTGGTGATATCCAGTGATCTTCTCCATGCCGACAAGCGAGTGGGATCTGACGTGCGTACCTCTTGAGGCGGCAGCTCCCTCTATTGGACTATACAAGGACCATTTGTTCGTAAAGGCTCTTACAGGTGTTGTGGTCTTATACAACCCTAAAAGTGGAGCATCTTTCGTCTGCTATGAGTAGGCTAACTTCATTATACAGTGTCAACCTATGAGGTGCTTAGTTTATACTAAGTTTGGTCTGGGATCTAAACTTTGTTGTTGCCTGAAATAAAGGAGGTCTAGGACATGACATTTATTTATTGCCTCATCTGGGGTCGGAATATATTAAGGAGCTCTGATATTAATAAGGGGATTTGATCTGGGGCAAATATTGATAAAGGGGTCTAATATTAATGAATATATACAGGGGGATATACAGGGGGATCCAAATGTGGGATCCAAAAATTAATTAAGTAATCTGGTCTAGGGTCTAGTCTGGCATTTAATATTAATATAAAGGTATTGTCTTGGGCAACATATTAATATACAGGATATATTAATATACAGGATTAATATACTTAGCCATACCCTTTATATAGGCCACACACCTCAAAAGGCTGCTCTATTTGTTCACTGTGATTCATTGCTCAAGTTTCACCTTCTGAAGGGCCCTCCAGTTGGGCACCCTCTTTCTAGAGACCCCATAGCAGATGCATGGGCTGCCTTTATTGTACTTACACCTTATTAACAACACACCAGTGATAGCATGTCATTAGGACAAATGTCAGCTCTTACCTATATTAGGCTTAGCTCATAGTTAGTGTTAGGCCAGTATCACACGGCTGTAATACAATCCCATTTTAGAGGCTGTATTTCACCCATAACCCATGGAGATCTGTACATTGGAGAGCTGTAAAATATTTGGTTGTTTTAGCTATAATACAGATGTTTAGACATTTTAAACTGACCTGCAGAAGGAGAGGGGGTCATTTACCTGGGTAGAACAGGGAGGTTTGACATTTTATCACAATCTGGGATTCAAGTATATTTTCCTATCTTTATCTGTGACCAAACAGCCTTTACAAAGCCTGACTACCACATTGGACCAATGGCAATACCCACAGACCCTCAATCGAATGCAGGTCTGAATAAATGTATGCGCCAGGCCTGCAAAAGGAAAACTCTCTCAGTCCACCCCTGACTATGGCACACTTGTCAGATTTACAGTCTAGACCAGATTATTTTGTATTACAATGTCTATATATAGTGTAGTATATTTACTTACCAGAAGCATAGGTGGCCTCCATGCCTCCAATAGACACATTCACTGGGCTGTACTGGTCACTGATGGGGATTACAGTGATCACTCCTTGCATAAGTATTGTCTGTCCATCATCAACATAGCCGCTGCTGAAGTAATAAATACCCGGTAATGTGAACTGATATTGAAAGACACCTGTAAGATATAAAACATGAATGTTATCACTATCATTCTACTACTGTATAAAGCATTGTAATGTTTTCAGGAAAAGCATTGAAAAATATGAAAATGCCCAATCTCCACCTAACCAAGACCTAAAACACACAGCTCCAAGACTTACCACAATATACAACACAGGGGTACAATAAATAAAGAACCCAATAGTCCCAGAAAATCATCTTCTAATTGTCTATTAGATTGTATGTAAGCGACTGAGCAAATGAATTTCTTAGATGACAATCACTAGTGGATATGGGAGGGTGCTCTACGGAGAGCTGAGGGCCATTATAGAGTTTTTGTATGGGGGCTCTTTGGTCTTTGTGGTCGTCCCTGCCCGACAATCAGCTAATATCTGTAAGGAGAGAGTCAATTGGATCATATTTTTCCACTGTGGATTTGGTCGCAACGAATCTGACAGAAGATCCACAAGTGTTACATGTGGATATTGATGCAGATTTACACATGGTGAAATCCACATCAAGTCTGCAGCAAATCAGCATCAAAACACATATAAGCCTCTTTTCATGCAGCATTTTCCTATGACCACTTGTCATAAGAGAAGAGAGAACCTTGTGATGTATGCATTTACTGGATATATACATATCTATTAGAGATGAGCAAATTTACAGTAAATTTGATTTGTCACGAACTTCTCGGCTCGGCAGTTGATAACTTATCCTGCATAAATTAGTTCAGCTTTCAGGTGCTCCGGTGGGCTGGAAAAGGTGGATACAGTCCTAGGAAAGAGTCTCATAGGACTGTATCCACCTTTTCCAGCCCACGGGAGCACCGGAAAGCTGAACTAATTTAAGCAGGATAATTCATCAACTGCCGAGTCGAGAAGTTCGTGACGAATCGAATTTACTGTAAATTCGCTCATCTCTAATATCTATATATATAAAACTCAACGTGTGTGTGTATGTATGTATGTATGTTCCACAATAATGTCCAAACGGCTAAAGATATTAACATGAAACTTGGCACACATGTTACTTATGCGTCAATAACAAACATAGGATAGGGGATTTAACCCTTGCATACCCCCTTTTGCCAGGGTCAGGGTTTTTCTTTAAAGTCCCATACAAGTCTATGGGAAATATATGTTACTGCATAACTTTTCATAGGTTACCATTGGGAAAAAAAATATGCAGTAGGGATGTGAAAAATTGTAGGGAACAAAATGTATATTTTTATAACAATTTTTTTTATTTTTCAATCAGCGAACAATTTATGTAAGCGGGCAGGGACATAAAAATGTAGCTGGCAATATAAAAAATGGATAAAGGGGCCATGTAATAAAAATATGTTGTTTTTTTTATTATTGACTTTGTAACAATTTTTATTAAGTGTATTTTAAGAATTTGAATTATAAAATGCGATTTTATATTAAAGGAGATATGCAGTAAAAAAACAAACTTCTTTACCTGTTCCCGGGCTGCAAAAAGAATAAAAAAACAAAAACTTTAACTCACTTTCCTACGTTCCCCCGATGCGGAGAGATCGGGTCCCGTTCCTCTGGTGCTGCAGGTCTTCTGGCTTCTTTAAGCTTGGAACGTCACAGAGCTAAAGAAGCCAGAAGATCTGCAGCACTGGAGGAATGGGACCCGATATCTCCGCAACAGGGGAACGTAGGAATGTGAGTTAAAGTTAGTTTTTTTTTTCTTTTTGCTGTCATGGCACAGGGAAGACTACATTTTGTTTGTTAATTTGTTTTCCCTTAGTCTCCTCAGCAACACAATATGGGGTGTCTCTGCCCCTGTTAGCTAAATAAATGAAATAAAACAAAAAACAAAAAAGGTACATAGGCACCTCCCCTATTGCCTGTAAATACTCCCCACACACAGAGTACACTGAGTAAATTAACAGTAGGTAAAAAATAAAAGGTAAGTATAAGGAAGGGAAGCTTGTGCTGCTGAGGAGACAAAGGGAAAACAAATTAACAAACACAATTTAGTCTTCCCTGTCATCCCTCAGCAGCAAAATATGGGGATTTAGCAAATATAACCCCTAGGGAGGGCTCTCCTGCCGTGCAGAATTTAACACGGTCTTGGCTAATAGAGTCTCGCTAGACAAAAAAGAATCAACTCTGTAATGCTTTAAAAAAAGTTAAAGGAGTACTGCAGGTTGCAGATTGACAGATATGCTCTAGAGGAAAAGAATTGCGTTCGGCCCAAGAAGTTGAAACGGATCTTGTGGAGTGTGCTCTAGAAAAATCAGGAGCAACAAGTCCTTTAGAGGAGTAGCACAGATTAATGCACTCACAGATCCAAAGAGAATTCATAGGTTTTGAGGTCTTGAGACCCTTCTTCGGTCCATAATGAAGAATTAGAAGATTTTCAATATTCCAAAATGGTTTGGTTCTCTCAAGATAGATTTTTAGACATCTCACCAAATCTAGATTAGACAGCATCTTGTCTTCTACGTCAGATTCCGGAGAGTATTGTGGAAGGGAGATGACCTGGTTAATATATGTAAAGGAAACAACTTTAGGTAAACAAGATGGGAGTAACCTTAAGGGAACCTTTCCAGGCAAAAAAGTGGTATAAGGTTCTGCAGAAGCTAGAGCTTGAAGCTCGTTCACTCTCTTAGCCGTGGTGACTGCTAGTTACAAGACTAATTTGAGAGTGAGGAATTTTAAGTCCACTTCTAGCAAAGGCTCAAAAGGTTGGAGACAAAGCTGATGAAGAACCAACACCTAATCCCGAGAAGAAGGAGGTTTAATAACTCTAGGACGGATTCTGGAAATCCCCTTGATAAATGATCTGACAACCGGCTCCTGAGTAAGGCGCATGTGAAGGACTGCTCACAAAGTTTATAGAGTAAAGAGAAAGACCTTTGTCAAAACCGTCCTGTAGAAATTCCAGGATTTATGGAACAGAAGATGAAAAAGGGTTGATCTTCTTAGCAGAACACCAATTAAGAAAAAATCTTCTTATTCTGGCATAAGTCTTATTGGTCGCCTCACTCAGAAAGAGAAAGCGTTTCCAATAAATGGTCTGAAAACCCTTTGGCTTTCATTAAGGACCTATCAAGCTCCATGCTGTTAAATTGAATGCTTTGAGGTTGTAGCAGAGCTGCATGCCCTGAGACACCAGGTTCTGCTTGGGGGGGAAGTCTCCAAAAAGTTCCCTTGCTCATTAAAATGAGCTGGGAGAACCAGACTCTCTTGGGCCAAAATGGAATGATTGCTATTACAGAGGCCTGGTCCTGTCTGATCATCATCAATACCCTGGGTATCATGTAAGTTGTCGGAAAGATGTATGCTAGGTTGAAGTTCCATGTCACTGTCAGGGCATCCACTAGAATCTTCACCCGGATAAAGGGAACAGAACTTGTCCAGTTTGTGATTGGCTCTTGTGGCCATCAGATCCATCTCTGGAAGACCCCAGAGATCCACAAGTTGAAGAAAAATTTCCTGATTCAGAGCCCATTCTCCCGGAACTGTAAGATCTCTGCTCCTGCAGTCTGCTATGAAATTCTGTGTTCCCTTTATGTGGACAGCAGATAACCTGGGTATCCTAGGTTCTGCCCAACGAAAAATCCTTGCCACTTCCTGAAGAAGTGTATTTGATCTTGTTCCTCCATGTTTGTTTAGGTAATTAACTGATGCCATATTGTTTGATCTCACCTTGACAGCCTTCCCAATGAGAGGAGGGGTGAAATGGAGGAGCACATAGAAGTTTGCTCTTAGTTCTTTGACATTGGAGAAAAGTAGTAGTTCGTCTTGACTCCACCCCCCAGAAACCTTCCTTCATTAAAAAATCCAAGTCCTATTTAGCTTACAGGAGCGGAGACACCCCATACTGTGCTGCTGAGGGACGACAGGGAAAGAAGTTTGTTTTTACTGCATATCTCCTTTAACTACTGTGTTACTTTATTAACTACATGTCCGAAAATATTTCAGTACTACCACTATTTCCAGCATGGGAGTCTGTTCCATGCTGGGAACTGTAGTTCCTGAACTAAAGGACAGATTGCAACGGGTCTCTGTTGCGATCCGGATTTAAAATCCAGAGAAGCGGGTGGCACTCTGCAGCGCTCCGCAATCTCTGCTCTGAACTCACATCACTGATTCACATTTGGCACTAAGAGTTGTGATTGGCCGGCACGATCTGGCCAATCACCGCTCTGTGCGGAAAATATGAATCATTGATGTGAAGTTTTATTTACATCTCTGGCCGACCGGAGTAAAGAGCGGGGATGGGGAGTGCTGCAGCTCCTCCCGCATCTCAGGAATATCAGGAATATAAGTACCGATCACTCATAAGACCTGGGGCGATCTGTCCCTTACTGCAGGTACTACTTCTCCCAACATAAAGCACACTCTGTTCCATGCTAGGAGTAGTAGTAGGAACAAAATAGTGTGCGGACATATAGTTTTAAAAAACATATAACACTGTACACTGATTTTACATTAAATCGATAAAAAGCTTATATATATATATTATTAAATATATATATATTATTAAATACATTAATAGAAGAATACTTTCTAATTTAAAAATCACATGGACCCCATAGCCATTTTTAATATTGTCGGGTGCATTTTTCCATCCCTGCCTGCTCACATAAATGGTTCCCTGTACGAAAAATTGAAAAAGAATTTATTCTAAAAAATATATAAAATTTGTTCGCTACAATTTTTCCATATTGTATCTTTTTTATGGTTTAAAGTTGATCAGTGAAATAAACTTATCCCCTATCCACAGGATAGCGGGGGTCGCGGGGGTCTGACCTCTGAGACCCCCTGCGATCTCCTGTACCGTGCCCCGGCATTGCCGTGCTGTGCATCAGCTAATGCACATGTCGTCAAACACGCCCCCCCATACAGCTCTATGGGAGAGGCAGGGGTGCAAGAACGCTGCATCCCCGCCTCTCCCATAGAGATCCATGGAGGGGGCGTGTCGGCCAGCATGTGGGGTCATACTGTGGCAGAGCCAGGGTCCCCTGCAGGAGATCGCAGGGCATTCCAGCGTTTGGATAGGGGATACGTTTATTTCATTGCAGATTTCCTTAAATGGTAACCTACGAAATTTAATTTAAAAAAAGCCAACACCATCCAATTTTTAGATTTCTAAAATCAAAAAAAGAAAAAGAAATGCTCGCAAAAACGCCAATTTTTCCCCCCGAAAAAATGCCACGTCTCAACATGAGTTTGTTTTTGAAAATAACCCACTGAGCCCAAAATAGCAGAAAAATGCCAAAAGGATTAAAAAAAACGTGAAACTGAAAAACACCAGGTGGATATGGCATTTTGAAGTTCCCTATTGACTTGCAGCTAACGCTGTGTCGCAGAATGGGCATTTTTTCCGGCTTTTTGTCCAGTCATTGCTCTTTCTTCTTTTAACATATTCAGCTCTAGTCTCTATGAAACAGAAGTGGGGCTACACATCGCAAAATCAGGTACATGTAGGTGGTGATTTGGGAAGACTTCCCGCATCTCCACATACAAGTACCTGATAAGTTTAAACTGTCACAGCACTGTGACAGTTTATTGAGTTTGGCTGTGCTGCACAGCCGAGCATCCCTGAAGCTGGCCAGGGACCAATCGCAGCAGTCCCTGGCCGGCGATCGCTGCTATTAGTGATAGCAGTGATAGTGAGGGGTTCTCCTCCTCCAGGAGAAAGGGTCCAAGGAGGCTGCCCGATCCTGAGTTTTCCCTGTAGATGCTGCGGTCACTGTGACCACAGCATCTATTAGGGTTACAGAGGAAGAGAGCTCCCTCTGTTACCGATCGGTGCCCTGCAAAGGGAAAGCGCCAATGGTTGCCATGGCAACCGGAGGCCTGACAATGGCCTCTATTTTCATGACAACAGGAGCAGATCAGCCTTTACCTAAGGTAGATGCTGATCTGCTTGTTCTATTCCTGCCAGTGTAAAACTGACAGACATAGGCATAATTCAATGGAGTACAGATGTGTGCTCCATTGAATTATGTGTATAATAGTAAAAGAAAGTAGTGTCAAAAAATGTGTAAAAATATAAATAAAAATATGTGAAAAAAAGAAAAAAGATGTGAAAAAAGTGTCCAAAAATTTGAAAAAAGGTGAAAAATATAAAAAATAATAAAATGTATTATATATGTGTGTATATATATATATATATATATATATATACACTGTATTTATATATTATACACCCAAAAACAGTCTCCCCAAAAACGTTAATATGTCCCACAAAAAACGAGTCCCCACACAATTGCTTCAGTGAAAAAATAAAAAAGTTATGGCTCACTGAATACGGCGATGTACAAACATGATTTTTTTCTACAAAAATAGTTTTTATGCTATAAATATACTAAAATATAAAAAAGTATATAACTTTGGTATCCCCATAATCGTATCAATCTGCAGAGTAAAGTTAAGATGTCATTTATACTGCATGATGACCTAAAAAAAATAAAAATAGATTTTCTATAAAAATAGATTTTTGCACCCTAAGGCCTCTGAAATTTTATATGATGCCAGCAAAATATCCTGTACTAAAAGGAGGCCACAAAATCCACACAGCACGCCTTCATGTCTGAGACCTGTGTGTAAGTCTGACGAAGCGGGCTGAGTCTCGTGAAACAGCTGTAACTACACGTGTGTGTGCCCTTGGCGTTTCTGCCGGTGTCCTGCTTCTTGCGTTCATGTTCATAGTCTTCACGGAATAAAGTCTTGGTGCACAAGCTTAGGGGTGAGTGTGGTTTTCTTCTACTGTTCTAATTTACAAATCTGTTTAACTTTCTGACACCAGTTGATTTAAAAAAAAAAAAGTTTTCCAATGGAATACTCCTTTAACTTAAAATGGATAACAATGATTTGCCTAATCATATGACATGTCCATTGACACCCACTTTTGCATGAGCTTTCACAGTATTAACCCTCACCCCCGCTCACTATTATAACACTAATAAATGAGGTACTGACCTGAGGGTACACGAGCCCCACTGTTGAAGGAAATTCCATCATAGGTAGAGTTGGCAGGATCTGACACGGAGAACACTCTGTATCCAATACCCGTAATAAAAGGCAGGACTTGCCAGCTCCAAACCACAGTGTCTCCTGTAGATATCACCAGGCTTGATGGAGACCAGGCATAACCAAGGCCACGCACTAAATAAAGAAAAAATTATATATGAAAACTGTATGATAGATATATAATAGTATCATATCAAGCAAGTGAGAGAGGTATGACATTTTCCTTATAAATTTAGCAGTTTCCGCTAACAACCAATTCTGACCGAGGTGGCAACTGCTTTTCTTTTTCTTTTTATTAATAAATATTCCACATGTATATATGATATTTTTCAAGAGCAACAAAGTAAATTTCGTGCAGCAACTGTGAAAACCACACACTTATGGTAGCAGGTTTCACATTTTATAAAAGTCTGCACTAATGATAAATTCCCTCTGAAGACTTTTTGTCCGGAGTTTTTTCATTCTAGGGAATTTATCATTTGTTGTTGTTTTTTTCCTCTCACTTATCCTTTTTAGCTCGCATTCTTCCCTTATGTCAATGCACTAATGATGAGTTTGGCACATTTTTTACTTTACTATTTCAACCTCACCTGTCGACTGGAGTGAGTTTGCAAAAAAAAAATTCTACTTTTTATTTTTTTTTAAGTGTCAGATTATAAATTGATAAACTGACTCCAATATCCAAAACCTGAGAGCAAGATGTCAAAATACAGACACATAGACAGGATTCAATGCTACATCGAGGCATGCATCAAAATGGTATAATATACGCCAGCAAAGCAATGGCAAAAGAAAGACAGACGTGTCTAATATACCAAGCAAGATGCATTTATATATACAGCGTGCTCCATAAATTTGTGGCAGTTTATGTCTCTCCGGTCTAGATGTATTCTTTAGGACAGTAATAAGAAATCCTTCACATTGCAATGGAACTTACTTTGTATTTATGGTTCAACTTATTAGCTGAACTGCTACATGGGAGGGAGCCTATTAAGCGAGGATGCATTTCAATAGCAGGCATAACCCACAAGGGTGGTGCTGTTTCTGCTGGTTCACTAGTGGTGGTGGTCCAAAGTAACTAACAGACCCTTGCCAGATGTATGGTTTATTGGGGAGATTTGTCAAGCTGTCGTATAATAAAATTCCCTTTGTTGCCCTTGGCAACCAATCAGAGCTCAGCTCTCTTTCATTTATCAACCGGCATGCTTTAGCAAAATTTTGTGTGCCGTGTGTGCCTTGCTCAATTGATAAATTTTGCACTCCAACCATTGCATCTGCTAGAATAGAATATTGTACTCACCTGAATCTACACCGTGATTTGTTACCGTATAGACTGTACCAGGTCTTTGGATCACACAGATCAACTCATTGACTGAACTGACAGAGACACCACATGGGAGGGAGCCTAGAATATAATAAACATACAAATATAATACATCTATAAATTGTGAAGCATTCATTTAACCCCAACATAATATTGGAAGCAATGCTGCTAATCTGGTCAGGCTGGCAATCCAAAATTCTGAGGTGACCCTGATGGGAACTGTAATGGGGTGAACCAGCAGCATAACTGTAGAGATTGTAGAGGTAGTAAGTGCAGTTGGGTCCAGATGTCTGAAGGTTCCCAAAGGCCTATCTTCCCCATAAGACAACATACTAGGTTGGGGCCCCATGCTACAGACTTTGCACTGAGGCCTAGGAGCCTCACATTACGCTAACATTATTTGTCACCCAATTTTTTACATGAACAGATATAATAAAATGCATCTGTCGCTTTTGTAACACAAATGTAGAATAAAAATACCTTGGTTCCAGCACTCCACCCATTCTGCCCTGACCCCTTTATTTAGTAGGTGACTGCATGTGCTCCCAACCTGTTCTCCCACATTGTAAGGTGAACTTGGTAATTTATTCACACTTTTGTGGAGCTCTGCTACGGCCATTGCTGCTGTGGCACTGTGTCTTTAGGGTGGCATGGCCCAGAGCCAGGGGCTAGGTCTTGCAGTGGTGGGGCTGCCAAACACAGCGTGTTTTGGTGGTGGTGGCTGTTGCTCAGCAATACGCCATTTTAAGTTAGTACCCTGCTCTGACTGAGACTTGCTATGAAAGAGAGGAGCTGCAAGAGAGTTGGAAATCTGATATATCTGCTGTGTGTCTGCCTCCAGGAGTAGGGGCGGATTGGACACAGGTGTATAAATTGTAGCTTGGGACTCATTCTGAGCTTGCTCTGACTGAGACGTGCTTTGAAAGAGAGGAGCTGCAAGAGAGTTGGAAATCTGAGAGTTTGAAAGCAGGAGTTTGAGATCGCTGTGAGTGTTACTTTGTTTACACTGTAGAGAGTTTAACTCAGAAGGTCTACTGAGAATTCATTTGTAATATTTACTGTCTGTTTTTTGCTGTAAATCTGTTAAATCGATATAACTAGATGGCCTCCATGTTGGAAAATGCAGTCCAATGTAAATCCTGTTCAATGTATGCAATCCTTGAACAACAGTTTGAGGGTGCATATTGTTTTGCGAGATGTGTGCTAATTGTTCGTTTAGAAGCCCAGATCCTGGATCTAGAGGAGCGACTGGCAACAATGAGAAGCAGTGACAACATGGAGAGGAGTTTCCTGCTCACTGAGCAAGTACTCTCTGGGTTAGAGGTGGGGGAGGATAGTGGGACAGAGATGCAGGGCAGTCAGGCAGCTAGCTGGGTTACAGTTAGAAAACGGGTTAGAGGGAAAAGTGTCAGGGATGCTAGTCCTGAACTGGCACACCCCAACAAGTTTGCCCGGTTTGGCAGATGAGGTAGATATCATTTTAGAGCTAGCAGTACTGCAACAAGATACTACTTCTGACCGCCAGGTGGGTGTGTGCTCCAGTAAGGAGGGAGGGAGGAGTGCAGGGCAGGCCAGACAGGTACTGGTAGTGGGGGACTCAAATATTAGGGGGACAGACAGGGCAATCTGTCACAAAGACCGGGATCGTTGAACAGTGTGTTGTCGAGTTCTGCACATTGCGGATCGGGTTGACAGGTTGGCTGGTGGGGCTGGAGAGGAACCAGCAGTCATGGTACATATTGGCACCAATGACAAAGTAAGAGGTTGGTGGAGTGTCCTTAAAAATGATTTAAGGGACTTAGGCCGCAAGCTTAAGGCAAAGACCTCCAAGGTAGTATTTTCTGAAATATTACCTGTACCACGAGCCACA